>NC_132797.1:305000-600000 GCF_048594095.1 Paramormyrops kingsleyae | reverse complement strand
AAAGCCGGAGGCCTGGCAGCGGCTCATAGCCGGGTGCTAAGCTAAAGCCGGAGGCCTGGCAGCGGCTCATAGCCGGGTGCTAAGCTAAAGCCGGAGGCCTGGCAGCGGCTCATAGCCGGGTGCTAAGCTAAAGCTGGAGGCCCGGCATGGCCCATAGCCGCGTGCTAAGCTAAAGCCGGAGGCCCGGCATGGCCCATAGCCGGGTGCTAAGCTAATGCCGGAGACCTGGCAGTGGCTCATAGCCGGGTGCTAAGCTAAAGCCGGAGACCCAGCATGGCCCATAGCCGGGTGCTAAGCTAAAGCCGGAGGCCCGGCATGGCCCATAGCCGGGTGCTAAGCTAAAACCGGAGGCCCGGCATGGCCCGTAGCCAGGTGCTAAGCTAAAGCCGGAGGCCCGGCAGTGGCTCGTAGGCAGGTGCTAATGCTGTGTTCCATTTGGACTCGTAACTCATAGTCAGAAATTTCAACTGGAACGCCCCCTGAAGTTCCTACTCATGAAGTCGGATAAAGAGATACAACCCCAAGCTCAGAATCCAAGATGGCTGCGCTCTTTAACAGAAGTTAAAGCTGTAGTTTTATAGTTTTTATTATGCGCAAAATACTACATGATGTGTTGTTATCCACTGATATTGCTAACAATAGCTAACAATTAACTGGGCTAGAACTGGGTCCAGTTTCAGTAAGCAGGATTTCTTGCTTAAGCAGACAACTTGTTGGATTTAAGGTAGTGTAAATGTAAGTGAATGAGGATAAAGGCCATTTAAACTGGGATAAATTAAATCCAACAAGTTATCCAGGTAAGCAAGAAAGTTTGCTTTTTGAAACTGGTCCCTGGTATTGTTAAATGGCTTTCTGACTTGCTGTACTGAAATGCAGTTAACTCGTGTGTGATGTCATTCTCAGTTCCGAGTTTCGACCTCCGAAGTAAAAGGAAGGCAGCATAAGCAAATGTCGGAGGCACGGCTATGGCCCATAGCTAAGTTCTAAGCTAAAGCTGGGCTAGTATTTATTAACAGATGAGTTTTCTTGGGGAATTTTTATGGTGTTCGTTTGATGGCAGGAATTGGCTTTCCTCCAGATGTACATTTTAAATCTCTTAATGTTAATGTATTTCAAAATATTTTTGCTTTCATTTGTAGTATTATCTGAAACTGGCAGAGAAATGTTTTTGTGGTATTGTCCCCTAATGGTTTGGAGGTGGTATTACATGCTGCTCTCTGCTTAACTAAGACCCATGGTGTCTCCCTCCCAGATCAGCCACAGCGACTGCCCCCACCTGACGGAGCCTTGACCCCAGACCCCCAGGGTGGCCCCTATGCTGGCCTGAGTAATGGTAACGGGGTCCCCCCCCCGGGCACCACGCACACGGCCGCAGAGCCCAGGAAGCAGCCATCACCTGTGTCACACAAGGTGCAGCGCAAGCTACAGTCCAGCCTGTCAGTCAGCAGCGGCGGCAGCCGGAGGAGCAAGGGCAGCTCCACAGCCTCCCACAAGCCGGGCTCTTCCCCAGAAGGTAGGGAGCGCCACCTGCTGTTGCATCAGTCTTTAAAGCAGGGCCTCATATTCAGGTGCAAGTTTGCTATTTTTGGGGCCCAACTCAAAAAGTTACCTTGGGGTCCTCCACTGGTATAGTGACAGATTGTGGCCAACAGTAGGGTCCCAAACCTCAAGAGGCCCACACAAGTGTATGGCTTTAGTGGTAGTATACCCTGCCAAAGGGGGTGGTTATGAAGCAAGGGTGCTTTTCCACCACACCAGGTACCGTACTTTTGGTACTTCAAGAAAGTACCAAATATGCGGTACTTCAAGGTGTTGGTTTTCCACTGGCATAAAAACTAGTACCAGCACTGAATGAAATCACAACTCGAGGCAGGGTCTTTTGTACTGAATTCTAAAAATGGCTGTAGTATATTATATGGCTTGGTGATGTGCAATATTAATACCAACATCGCATGTACAATCCTTCATCGCTAGTCAGCTATATTAAAATAAGGCTTTTTCTTACTTTGAGTTCTGTATGGACATTATAGTGCAGGGGGCTTAAAGTTTCACTAAAATATTTTTACTCTGTCATAGGGGGAAAAAAAACTTAGCAAGCTTTGCAATTTTAATTATTATTCCTTTTATAGACTCTTATCTGTTTAAAAATCAGTTTAAAGTTTTACTTCCGCTGATTTTGCATAAACTCTGTATGTATTCTCCAAGACAATCGCAATCATTTTCATCCTTGTCCTTTAAATCACTCGATGATGGGTTTGTGAGAAATTTACGGGCTCCTTTTTTGTTTTATAAATACCCCAATATCTATTACAACAAAATCACATTGTTATATTTATAAAATCGCTAGGACAGCACGCTATACTTTTTAATTTTGTGTCATGCCATCATGATCTTTTTGTTGTATCTATTCTTCCAGCCAAATCACTTTTTTTTTTTTTTACTTTGTTTATCATTGTTTTTTGAGTTCGCAACTGTTTTCAAGGCGGCGTTTGTGTTGTGTTTCAGAAGCAGGCTATTTGCATAACCAATCGACAAAGAAAGCGTTTCAAGTCCCACCCCAAAGTACCGAGGTACCAAAGAAGTACCCCAGCTGGTTTGGCACTTTCGGTACTGGCACTTTCGGTACTGGTACTCGACCAGAAGTCAATAGAAAAGGGATAGCACTGGTAAAAGTACGGTACTTGGTGCTGTGGAAAAGCACCCAAATAAGTGAATTATCCAGAAACTTCTGGCATAACATGCTGTGTGGGAAGGAAAGGCAGCTGAGCCAGGAGGGTCACATGACTCCTCTACACAAATACACACACACGCTGGCAAGGACACGTTAAGTCGTGGGAGGGTCACATGACTCCTCTACACAAACACAAACACACTGGCACGCGCATGCAGTTAAGCCACAGGAGAGCCCACCCGCAATAGCGGCACGCTCAGACCCTGGCGAGTGCTCCAGGCTGTCGTTTGCTGAATATAATCAGAGGAGATCACACTGGCCCCAAGGCAGCATGTTCAGCGTGACACATTGCCCCCCCACACTCAACAATCAGCCATGAGCAAGGCTGTGAAATTGGGATGGGTGTCACATCGAAGGTGCTGGCCTGGAGCCACCAGGGTGAGACTTTTTAATGAGGTCGGAAGTGTGTGGGACCCCTCCCCCCCACGCACTCCGCCAGACCCTAACAGTGCCCCATCATTAACGGCGACCCCCCCGGCGAGCCACATCTCGCCCCTCCTTTGTCTGGGAGCTCTTTCCTATCCCCCATTTCCATGCCAAGTGGCGCTCTGTCCTCTTTTTACTTCTTACTAATTATAAGGAAATATTATGAATGCCCAGCCATGGCTTGGCGCCCCCTCCTGGTTTGCTCGCTGCCTTGTGCCTGTAGCCTCCAGGATAGGCCCCGGGCCCCCGCCACCCTGACTAGGCCAAGCAGTTGCAGAAGATGGATGGATGGATGGATGGATTAGTAATGCCAGACTACCAAATGGCTTGCCAAGTCATGCGTTATCATAATGCGGTCCGCCTGCCAGATCATGATAAAACTAATATCGAAAGGTTAGCAGATTAATTTTTATTATGCAAAACGAGCAAGGAAGTGAATCATTAATATTAGTGAAGAATTTATTTGCCAGGTATGGAGATACGGCTGGAGATACCGCTGCTGTACAGAGGTCATGTTGTAGGGTTATGTAGGTTTTCACTTTTTTTCATGCTATCTGTAGGGATGATAGTCTGACTTCCTTAAGTTTTCTCCTATAAGATGTATTTTCTGTTGCGTCGTAGTGCTGATTGCGGCTTTCTTCCTCTGTCTGCAGCATCATGCTTTCTTTGGCTGCCTCTGCCCCCCCGCTGTCATCTGAAACGCTTATTAAAAACGTCGGGATTAGCTTGTTTGAGCGCGACCGAGTGGTTCAGTTCTGGCGGCTGTGTGTCCACTATCTAGTGTATCGCCTGTTTCCCCTCTAGGGGCTCGGTCCTGCTAAATGGGCCGCAGTCCCATGCTTCACACGGTACATAGCCTGTCCCCCTGCTGCCCAAACCCACAGTCAGCCTGGTGCCCAGTCCCACAAGTCGGCCGAGCTCTTGGGCAGATAGAGGTCCTTCGTTTTGGCTGTCAGCGGTGGCCGGCCACCTTTCCTATGCAAGGACCTTTCCTCTGACTTTCTAGCTGGCCTGCCTTCTGCCTGTGCTCTGTCCCCTTTGGCTAGGCTATGTGGGCCTCTCGCTGGCACTTACATGGCCGCCCTCACAGTCATGTGACTCCCAGGTCCCCTGCCTACGTGCTTCCCTTGTATAACGTACCTCAGTGACAGTACCTCATGTAGTATTTGCAGACTGGCCTCCTGCCCCCCCCCTCCACCCCTCTCATGGTTCCCTCTTTAAACTCCAGTGTGTTACTCTGCAGTGTTTGCAGGCTGGCCCCCCGGCCCCTCCGCCCTGCCCCTGTCATGGTTCCCTCTTTAAACTCCAGTGTGTTACTCTGCAGTGTTTGCAGGCTGGCCCCCCGGCCCCTCCGCCCTGCCCCTCTCATGGTTCCCTCTTTAAACTCCAGTATGTTACTCTGCAGTGTTTGCAGGCTGGCCCCCTTGCCCCCCCCCTCCACCCCTCTCATGGTTCCCTCTTTAAACTCCAGTATGTTACTCTGCAGTGTTTGCAGGCTGGCCCCCTTGCCCCCCCCCCGCCCTGCCCCTGTCATGGTTCCCTCTTTAAACTCCAGTGTGTTACTCTGCAGTGTTTGCAGGCTGGCCCCCCGGCCCCTCCGCCCTGCCTTTCTCATGGTTCCCTCTTTAAACTCCAGTGTGTTACTCTGCAGTGTTTGCAGGCTGGCCCCCCGGCCCCTCCGCCCTGCCTCTCTCATGGTTCCCTCTTTAAACTCCAGTATGTTACTCTGCAGTGTTTGCAGGCTGGCCCCCCGGCCCCTCCGCACTGCCCCTCTCATGGTTCCCTCTTTAAACTCCAGTATGTTACTCTGCAGTGTTTGCAGGCTGGCCCCCTTGCCCCCCCCCCCCCCGCCCTGCCCCTGTCATGGTTCCCTCTTTAAACTCCAGTGTGTTACTCTGCAGTGTTTGCAGGCTGGCCCCCCGGCCCCTCCGCCCTGCCTCTCTCATGGTTCCCTCTTTAAACTCCAGTATGTTACTCTGCAGTGTTTGCAGGCTGGCCCCCTTGCCCCCCCCCCGCCCTGCCCCTGTCATGGTTCCCTCTTTAAACTCCAGAGTGTTACTCTGCAGTGTTTGCAGGCTGGCCCCCCAGCCCCCCGCCCTGCCCCTCTCATGGTTCCCACTTTAAACTCCAGTGTGTTACTCTGCAGTGTTTGCAGGCTGGCCCCCTGGCCCCCCCGCCCTGCCCCTCTCATGGTTCCCTCTTTAAACTCCAGTGTGTTACTCTGCAGTGTTTGCAGGCTGGCCCCCCAAGCCCCCCGCCCTGCCCCACCCCTCACATGTCTCCCCACTACTCCTAAAATCCACTCCTGACCATTTCCAGATGTTTCTAGCTATTTTCTCCCAATCGTTTCTGCTGCTGTTTGTTGTGATTTTTTCCCCCCGCTCACGGCTAGCTTGTGTTATTCTTCTGCATATTTTTTCCTCCCTATGGCATCTTGTTGCAGTGCCTGCTTCAAAATGTCAGAATCAAGACAAACCTGAGAAACCCAAATCTATTTTAGTTGAACTACTTCTCTGTTTAAATCTACAGTACATATCCCCATATCTATATATTTCTCAACAATTGAAATGTTTCATATTTAAAGTACCAGACACCTGCCCGCTTTTAGTGCGATTAATGATCATTTTACTGCCTGAATCTCAGCGTTGGATTTGTAAATATTTTTCTGTGCTCTACACAGTAAGCTTGGCATGTCAATGGTAACTCAACAAGTAGAGCATTTCACAAACAATGCATGTTCTCGGGTTCAAATCCCAGGGAGCAGACATACATTGTAACCCCTGCCTGCTACTGTAAGTAGCCTTGGGTAAAAGCATCATATACGCACACACCAGTGACACTGAACGCTAACCCAACTTCAGCAGTAGGAAACATGGTGCTTTCATTAAAACACTAATTATCTAATGACTTGAAAATGAAAGGAAAATTGTCTTAAGTAAGTAATGCAAGTGACTCCTCTGTCTTCTTCCTGCCAAAAATACGTCAAGCACCTAAGAAATGCATTAAACTGGCAGTGATGTTTGATTATTCGGGAAATTCTGGGGGCTTCCTAATCGGACCAGTATTCCCAGCAGCACTGGAAGGACACACCCTCCTGAAGCACTGGGTTACCCTCAGACCTGCTCTCGTCCCGTGAGCTTGATGGATTTACAACGCCAATTCCAAAAAAGTTTGGACATTGTGCAAATTGTAAATAAGAACAGATTGCAATGATATGGAAATCTCATAAACCCATATTTTACTCAAAACAGAACATTGAAAACATATTAAATGTTTAAACTGAGAAATTGTGTCATTTTAAGGAAAAAATAAGGTAATTTTGAATGTCATGGCAGCAACACGTCTCAAAAAACTTGGGACAAGGTCATGTTTACCCCTGTGTGGCATCTCCTCTTCTTTTAATAACAGTCTGTAAACGTCTGGGGACTGAGGAGATCAGTTGCTTGACTTTTGGGAGAGGAATGTTGTCCCATTCTTGTCTGATACAGTTGCTCAAGTGTCCTAGGTCTTCCGTGTCGTATTTTTCTTTTTATGATGCGCCAAATGTTCTCAATGGGTGAAAGATCTGGACCACTGGCAGGCTAGTTCAGTACCTGGACCCTTCTTCTACGAAGCCATGATGTTGTAATTGATGCAGTGTGTGGTTTGGCATTGTCATGTTGGGAAATGCAAGGTCTTCCCTGAAAGAGACGTCGTCTGGATGGGAGCATATTTCGCTCTAGAACCTGGATATACCTCTCAGCATTGATGGTGCCTTTCCAGATACAGTTTGCAAGCTGCCCCTGCCATATGTACTAATGCACTCCCATACATCAGAGATGCTGGCTTTTGATCTGAACGATGACAACATGCTGGGTGGTCCTTTAACTCTTTAGTCCAGATGATACTGCGTCCCCGGTTTCCAAAAAGAATTTCAAATTTAGATTCGTCTGACCACAGAACAATTCTCCAATTAGCCACAGTCCATTTTAAATGAGCTTTGGCCCAGAGAAGACGTAGGTGATTCTGGATCATGTTCAAATACGGCTTCTTCTTTGAATGATAGAGTTTTACCTGGCATCTGCGGATGGCACGATGAATTGTGTTCACTGACAGTGTTTTCTGGAAATATTCCTGAGCCCATTTTCATTACAGAATCATGCCTGTTTGTGATGCAGTGCAGTCTAAGGGCCCAAAGATCACCAAGATCCAGTATGGTTTTCGGCCTTGTCCCTTACGCAAATTCTTGGTATCTTTTGATTATATTGTGTACTGTAGATGATGATATATTCAACCTTGTTTTTACATTTTTCACACTGAGGAACTTTTTTCTGAAATTGCTCAACTATTTGTCGACGCAGTGTTGGGGGGATTGATGATCTTCTGCCCATCTTTACTTCTGAGAGACGCTGCAGCTCTAAGATGCTCTTTTCATACCCAATAATGTTACTGACCTGTTGCTATTTGACCTAATTAGTTGCGAATTGTTCCCCAGCTGTTGCCTTTTGTACCACTAACTTTTCCAGCCTCTTATTGGCCATGTCCCAACTTTTTTGAGACACATTGCTGTCATGAAAATCAACAAGCCAATATTTTTCATGAAATTGCAAAATGTCTCATATGCAACATTTGATATGTTTTCTATGTTCTTTTGTGAATAAAATATGGGTTTATTATCTTTCCATGTCATTACATTGTGTTTTTATTTACAATTTGCACAACGTCCCAACATTTTTGGAACTGGGGTTGTAATTCTCCTCCCTAACACCCTCTCGCATTCTCTCTTCCTGGGCCTTCCAGACTGCTGCGTCCACTGCATCCTGGCCTGCCTCTTCTGCGAGTTCCTCAGCCTGTGCAACATGGTGCTGGCGCAGGCATCCTGCGGCGGCTGCAGCTCGGAGGCCTGCTGCTGCTGCTGCGCAGATGACCTGGGAGACGACTGCAACTGCCCCTGCGACATGGACTGTGGCATCATGGACGCCTGCTGCGAGTCCTCCGACTGCCTGGAGATCTGCATGGAGTGCTGTGGGATCTGCTTCCCCACATAAAGGGGCCCCACACCACCTGCTCATGCTCGCCCCCAGCGGCCACTCCACATTGATTCCCGAGAAGTTCAGGATCCCCCCCATTCTGTCATGAACTTCAAAGAACCACAGACAAACTCTGAAGGTCCTCAGTACAAAGATATGCAGATGGTCCAGCATGGAGACTTTATCGACTCCCGTGATATTGGTAACATTTTTTACAATAGATATCCTGTATCAAAATTAGTTTTTATAAAGGCAATATAGTTTCCTATGCTACACTAGGGCTTTTAGCAACATGCTACATTAGTGTAATGTTATGAGAAACTGTACATCTGGTATAATGGGATGGTGTGCGTGTCAGTCACAGGCCGCCTGTGCATGGCGTCTGTGTCAGCCACAGGCCGCCTGTGCATGGCATGTGTGTCAGTCACAGGCCACCTGTGCGTGGCGTCTGTGCATGGCGTGTGTGTCAGCCACAGGCCGCCTGTGCATGGCGACTGTGTCAGCCACAGGCCGCCTGAGCTGTCCTCCACCAGCTTCAGAAGCCAAAGCACAGTGCACAGACAGTGATGCGGAAATGTCCATCTTACTGATTCCAGAGACGCCAAAGAATATTCTGAAAGTCTAAGAAACATGGAAGCTACATGACACTGTATCTCCTTCTAGACCATCCCCTCATTCTCTCGATAGAGTAAATCAGTAACCTTTTCTATGAGAAATCAGGGTTTTTAATTGGAGTAGTTATTGTATTAATTTTGGACATTTCTGTAGCATAGAGAGCAAATACTGTAGAAGTAAAAAATTATTTTGTTTTAACATCATCTACTGTAGCTTGCTAAACCTTTAAATCATTATCCTGACTGCTTTAGTTGCCATAAGAAAAAGTGCAGCAACTCTACAGAAAAATCAGCTGAGGGTCTGTGAGATGCACGTTTTTTTGTTTGCTTCTATGGTGAAGAGTTGGCTCCAGCCAGGATTTTAACATTGTGAAGTGAAACTGTTTTACTATCAAACTAGTGGATGAGTTTTTTATACTAATAATCGAAATGAGCTTCCTGCAGATGTTTAAAGGAGAGACTAGTTTATCCTCTGTGCCTCTTGGAGCAAATTTATTAACTCAGCAAATGATTAGCAGGATGTTTGAGTAACAGCTCAGGCTACCAGCCTTTAAACTGGACTCTTGTTGGGAATACTGGCTTCCAGGACTGATATTTCAGTTTATTTTGTTTTCAGTGTTACTACGTGAAGGTTTCTCCATTTCAGTAACGTAGTGACCTGTCTCAGGATCAGTGAACTTTTTTTCCCCTTGTCATATGGTTAATTTCCTATGGTATGTGTTCAAACCAAGCTGATGTGATTCTCAACACGCATTTACTTCACATTAATCGTTATTATTCAAATAATACTTGTTGGAATGTGTTCCTGGAAGCTGAAAGTCATTAATAACCCACTTTGGGGGAATCATTGTGACTCCAGCCATGATAAGTGACACTGGATTGTGAGCAAATCAAAGAAATGCAAAAACGGTATGTTTTACTGTACCGAAAATACACGCTAATGTGGCTCAGCAAAAATCCCATCACACAAGGCAAGTCTGTGCTGCTTGATAGAAACAATGCAAGTCATTTGACATACTTTACAATATTAGGAAGTCTTATCTGGGAATGTTGCGATCATTTTCCTTGACTGATATAGAACCATATCTCTGTGCCATTAACAGCGTCTGTAATCCTGTGATTAGGACAGAGTGTCTGTTTGTTTTCAGCAGATCATCTCTGCAGCACAAGCTGTACACTAATACAGGTAAATACTAAACTAAGGCTTTTCTGTTCGATCTCTGATGTTTTTACTACTAGAATTTATTTGCTGTTACCTGGGAAAACAAGACAAATGTGAAAGTCCAGTTTTAAAATAGCTTATTTATCAGTTATCACCATGGATTTCTTATTGGGATTATAAATCCGAATGCTCTAGACGTGCAGAATGAGCGCCCCTTGATAACGTTAATAGCATTTCCTGTGTTCTATACTGTAACTTTTGTCATTTTGTTCTATACTGTATCTGACATAATCATAATCCTGCTTTTGCTGTATTTGTCATTTTGAGTCATTATGGTGAACACTATTTGGAAAATAAAACCGATTTCCTTTGAGTGGCGGTGTCATGGTCATGTGCTCTCTGCCGAAGGAAGCCCTTCCGGCTGCTAGTCCCTGTTCCTCCGAGTCTGACTCCGAGCCACTTGGGGTGACTCATAGAAACTCAATACACAGCCTTTTTCATTCTGAAAGCTGGCCTCCTCTCATGTGAACAGGATTGGCGATGATTAAGAGTTTGAGTGTTACACTGTGATTCGCTGTCGGTTGTTGCTAGGGAAAAAATGAACATAAATCCAGATCTGTACATTTTCTCGTTAGCAGAGTGTTTGGTCCCAGAAAGAAAACAGATGCACATGACAGTCACATGGTTAGTCCACATACATGTCACTGGTGTGAAGCAGCATGGAGTCGCCATGGTGGTGCAGGGCTCGATTTGGGTGAGCTTTGTGGTTTCCATGGTGATGATAACCAGCCCCCAGCCCACAGGTACATATTAATGAAACACAGCTGGGCCTGGTTGGCCTAATTGTTTCATTAGGGTCATCTGGGTGTATTCAGGATAGAGTCTGTAAGAAAGATACCTACATGGGGGCTTTTCCACCATTTTAGCTTTCCTTTATAAAAGGGTTGTTTGTTTAGGTATTTCCTAAAATAGTCGTTTTTTCGGTTAAGCCTTGTGACACAGTGCCTGTGCTCCTCCACGCTTCACCGTGCTCCTCCGCGCTACCAAAAAGTCCCAAGTAAGGAGAAAAAAAACCTTTGGCTGCCCCCCCCCCCCCGGCAGACTGACATTCCTGAAAACAGAAAAGAGTGGACATGCTTGCTAAAAGCTGGCTGTAAGCTGTGATTAAGGATCAAGACAAAGTCCATCGATGAGTCTGTTCTCCACGCTGGCCTGTGTAGGTGCCACTGAAGGCTGCACCCACGATGATGCAGTTCGTAGGTCCCATTCGCGATGTCACCCCTCCATGGGACTGAACCAGGACTCCAGCTCTGATGGTGCCCACCCCGGGCACCACCCGGACATGTGGGAATGCAGAGAACATGGACGGTCAGGTAGATACAATCACACTACAGCAGCACCAGCAGCCATAGTTATGGTGTGTTAGGTTGCGGGTAATAAGCTAAACTGAAGTAATAGGTCTTCAGTCAAGATTTAAAGACTGTGACCGAATCAGCATCCCAGACATAGACTGGTTAACCATTCCACAATATAGGGACCCTGTAGCAGAATGCTTTACCGCCCACTCTCACTTTATTTATATGTGGACGACAAGGAAACCTGCATTCTGTGATCTGATTGGATGATGAGGCCTGTCCCTGTGTAAAGTAGGCAGGAGTTAGACCTTTAAGTGCCTTATATGTAAGTAGGAGAACTTTAAAGTCAATCCTGAACCTAACAGGAAGCCAATGCAGGGAACTAAGAACAGGGATTATGTGTTCAAACTTCCTGCCCCTGCTGACAATTCGAGCTGCTGCATTTTGAATACGCTGTAAGGTGTTTAATGTGCAGTGTGTGCTTCCAGATAACAGAGCATTACAGCAGTCTATCCTACTGTATACAAAAGCATGTAGCAATTCCTCTGTGTCTTGAATAGTAAGAAATCGTCGCAGTTTGGTGATGTGGCGTAGCTGTAAGAAGCACGCCTTCGAAACTGCACTTACACGTGATTTGAATGAGAGGCTTGTATCAAGATGACACCCAGGTTACGGGCTGAGCTGCTGAGGGAGAAGTTCAGCCCTCTGGAGTGGAGTGTGGAGATTATAAAATCCCTATCTGCAGACCTGCCTCCAAACAACAGAACCTCGGTTTTCTGCGCATTTAGTGATAAAACCTGGATGGCGGAAAACTTTTTAACTTCATTAAAGCAGTTAGCTAAGGTGACAATAGATGTGGTGTCGTTAGGCATAACCAAAATGTATATTTGGGTGTTGGCTGTTCACGATGGTCACATGGTCAGCGGTCTGAATAAGTCACATGGTCAGCAGTCTGAATAAGTCACATGGTCAGTGGTGTGAATAAGTCACATGGTCAGTGGTGTGAATAAGTCACATGGTCAGTGGTGTGAATAAGTCACATGGTCAGAGGTCTGAATGCTGCACCTCTGTAGTGCACGTTCCACTCTTCACCTGCTCTGTAGGACTCTGTCATGTTTGTTACATGAGTGATGCCAGCATAGTTATATGTTCTATTGCATCAGGAAGCACTGAGGAGTGTTCAGGTGTCTCTCAGAGATGTAACTGGGGGGGTTTGTGTATTTAATACTCGACTGTCAGTAAATCATGGTGTTTTATTAGCTGCCGTTTATGTATCTGCTCTCTGTCTAAGATGCCAGAGGTATCTGTAGGTATCTCATAGTGGGAGACCTGCCATGTTCCCTGGAGGTTTTCGGACGTACGTGCTACATATTTCACCTGCAGCGAGGCGCCCCAATGCCCGGTGATGCTGCTCACTGACCTCTGCCAGACCCGCTCTCGGCATTAACCTTCTAATTAAGCCAGACAATGTTCTGCTCTGTTTACCTCCTGCCAGTCTCAGCAAGCCCTTTCATTCCTCTTCTGTTTTCTGGCTTTTCTTATGCATTCCACCCCTTAAATTACCATCTCATTTTCGATAATGGGATCTGGAAGTATTCTCACAATCCCTTTCACTTTAAAATGCACGGAAGGCATATATTAAAACAGGGAAGGGAAACCTTTTGCAAAGTCTGCCACCTTTGTGCTCCTTATCGGGCCCCTTTTGTTCATTTCGGTGCCCGTGTCCTTTCATTATTAGAACAATCATTTCTGTTAGCAAAGCTGTACTTTCAGGCTTCAGAAGTTCTGGTGGCTTGAGACCGAGAACACTCCTTTTGCAGCCCAGTATCTGGAAAGTCAGTGGGATGTAATAAGCACCCAAAATCACTCAGGGTCAGAAATCTAGGTTGCCAGACCTGTAGTTCTGTGCTTTAGATAAATTTTAAAAATCTGTTACTATAGTTACTTTGTACCTCAGTTATAAAACAGTTAATGTCATTTTTAGAACAGCGGTTTCTACAGTAAACACAATCCAGCATATTGTATACTTAAAACTGAATAAATGGAATCATTTGTTTCGAAAGGATGTAAATAAAAATGCTCCCATGAATATGAACTATGTTAGGTAACATGTCACAGCTCCCGTCATGCTCTGCTTCATTAAGCCAGAGGATATTAAACACTCGTTGCTCCTTCTTTCAGTTCCATGGTTCGGGGGGTGGGGCCAATACAACCGTTTGACCCTCAGGGGGGCTCAGCTCCCACAAAATACGGGACAGCATCGCTGAATGGATTTAGAATAATACTTTTTCAGGGTGGCTGAGATCCCCTACACAGGGTCAGGAATCACCAGTGGTAGGAGGAAACATGCATAAAGAGAGAGGATATAGCTGCTGTGAGATGGAGGCAGGAATCGGACGCGAAACACTGAAGGCGTGGGGCTGAGTCACAAACCACTAGCCAATTATACTGCTGCTGTTGGACGGGGAGTCTCAGACTATAATATGGTAAGATGTGCAGTGCGGCAAGCACAGGTGCAGTAATGTCACTGTCAGAGGTAGGGTTAGGGCTATGGGAACCAGAACCGTCATGGCTGAAAATCCCTCTCCTGAGTCTGACTTACAGTGTACAGGAGCCGCATTCTTTAGAAAATTAATTAAGGACCACACAGGGACAGTAGGCTCTAGATATTAAGTGTCTGTATTTCACAATATTGTAATTTGACCATTTACAGGGAGTTTACTTTCTAACAGTCTACAACAGGGTTCTTCAAATCTGGACCTGGATTCCAAATCCAGGCCTTGTTTTCAGTTCTCCCAGGTAGTTTGTTTAATAATTACTGATTCTGATTGGTCAGAGGCTTCACACCTGGCTCACAGGTAAAGGAAGGCTGGAAAACCAGCAGGGCTCGGACCTCGAGGACCGTTATTTGAATAGCTCTGGTCTACAATGTAATTCTGCAGAATATTTAAGGAAGATGGAACTGATGACAGTTTAAATAGGTCCCACCGGATCTTCACCAGTCATTTCAATTCAATTCAGTTCAGTTTTATTTGTATAACTCATTTTCAAAATGCATACAAACAGAAAATCCGAAATAAATTCAAACTTGTACACCCAATTCTCGTTTTTAAAAATCATTGACGATGTATGTTGCATAATGATTCCACCCTGGGAAAAGAACCGTTCAAAACCCCAAAATTAATGACATACATGCCCCTGATGTGTGTATGTGAACTTCTGACCACCGCTGGATTTGTTTGTCTGCCTGCCTGCCTGTTTGTCTGCCTGTCTGTCTGCCTGCTTGCCTGTCTGTCTGTTTGTCTGCCTGTCTGCCTGCTTGCCTGTCTGTCTGCCTGCCTGCCTGCCTGCCTGTTTGTCTGTCTGTCTGCCTGTCTTATCATATACATTCCTGTATGTTACACTGGCTTTGCTTCATACTATTCATTTTGCCTCAGTTGATAGCTGCTTTTAAAACTATTCCACACCAATTAAACATCTGATATGATATTCGACATTTTCATGTTACCACGCAGCGCTTCAATTTCCCGTGGACTTTAGCATTCTCCTGCATTATTAAGCCAAAAAAATAAAATAAAAAATTGTGCCTGACACGTGACATAAAAACATAAATGGGTTTCATTTTGAAGATCAGTGTTTTTTAACTAAGTTCACCGCTAACATTTTAAATATGTAAAAGTCCCTTCGGTGGTGCCGCAGCGGAGGAGTACCTGACAGCGTTTAATCTTTACGGGGCCCCGCGATCGCGCCGCGGCGTGAGGGTTTCTGACGGCTGCCGTTTTGAAGTGTCGCCCGATGACATCTGCTTCGGATACAAGGCAGTAGGATGCCTTCACGGTTATTCTTTTTTTCCGGAAAAATGGCATGTTATGCGCCTTATCGTTGTCTTCCACATCAAGGACCGTGTAAGCGGGCTGTCTGTATCTCCGCTTGTCTGCGCAGCTCCTTCGGGGAGAAAACCCAGCAACTTAAGCATCGGAGTAAATTCAAGCTCCGCTAGTCACCTTTGTTAATGCAAAACAGCGGAGCCAGACATGATTGAGAAAGACGTGTGGAATGAGAACAATTTTATATGCTTGTTCACTATCAAGCTGTATAATATAATTGGCATTATCCTCACTGTTTGCTAGTCGCTATTCGGATGTTTTGGTTGGAAAGTTGTTTTATTGTAGATTTCTATGAACATTATTAGATCTTTCAATTATTTAGATTTTAGGTGGCCCAAGTTTTTTTAAAGTCATTTTTCAAAGGTGTTTAACCAAGATGGTGTAGATGTGATTTTGAAAAAAATCACTTTTTTAATTTTTAAAAAGTATGTCTTTGAAAATCATCTCAACACCTGGCCTTTTGTGTAGTAAAACCATAAAATCCTTCTATTCACATGGTGTATATTAGCTTTAACATGCTTTAATGGTGTAGATTTGCTGTCTATTAAAACACTTAAAGCTGCGGTGACCCAGTGTGTGTGGGCTAACCTGTAGGTCAGTGTTCAATCCCAGCTGTGAGCCAGTCAGTCCTCTGATTAGTAATCTAATTACGCAGTTGCAGCGCAAACCCACACGTACAGCGGCCCTTTCTGGATTAGACTAGGCACCCCTGATGTAAAGTATTTGCTGTATTTTAATTGTCTGTTGCCTGTCAACACTTAAGAAAAATAGAAAATCCAGACATAGTATAGGACACAAAATTACAGCAAGGCACTCTAGCTAAATCAAATACGGGACCAATCTGGGAGGGATGTAGACCATAATAGCTGGTGTATAATGGCAGTATGAATGTAACAGGGACCTGACATGGGAACGTGTCACATCTGTGCTGTCAAACTGCCCTCGGCTTCTGCGTTTCCTTGGCACACTGCTGTGACATTGTTTGTTTTTTTCCGTTACAAGCTAAAGGTCACAGAAGCAAATGCAGACAGAGCACAGCTACTCCAGACAGTCCCCACCTCTATATTAATATCGCTCAGCTTTCTGAAAGCTCTTGTATTACCCCATGAAGAGTGTAGACACCAAATCCTGATCCCCTCCCATGACATTCAGAATTACATGCCGTGAAACCTTTCTATGGAAATGTTAATGCATATTCATGTTAGACCGTCATCTCTGACTGCTGTTTACAGGACAGAATTTGTATTTAAAACATACACAAAATCCACCTTAATGTCTTGTGACACATTTGTTCTTCAGCTGTGAAAACTTTTGTAAACATTGAGCTTCCTGTATGTAATTTGGTCGAAGTAAAAAGCTCAAGTCCTTTTAGTGATAAATAATTGTGCTGCTGTTTTTGTTGATCATTGAATATCCATTGAATATCCATGCTTCTCAGTGTAATTGTATTTATGAATAAATATCTTTTCATCACATCAGTCTTAGCATTAAAGACAACATCAGTGTAAGACAGTAAACCCAGGATATATATATCTGTATACATAGATCTATATTTGAAATTGTCTGCTGCACAGAGGAGTGATTCAAAGGCACCTGCACTTCAAGTGTTACGTGTTTCACCGATGTCGCTTTGCTATGAAAACGAGAAAGTAAGACACTGTCAGGATTCACTCTGTTCTAACACCTTCATTAGTATCTCTAAACATGACACTACTGTGCATTTATGAAATGACAGCAGTTTCGACTTTCACCTGGGCAGTAACATGAAATATTGTCTATAAAAATTTGCACACTCTCTACCAAGTAGCAGTCTTGCCTGAATATGAAGATTAGAATCTGTCATTATAGAGCATAAACTCAATACAAAAAAACCATTTTTCAGCCATTTTGATAGCATCTTGCAGAGATAACGTTTATCTGAATATTTCAAAGAAGTGGTGGTATGTTTTCCGTTTGACATGACATTAAACATTACATCTTAAGTATAGGTTTTTTTGTCTTTTTTCACACAAACATTATTTCATGACAATTTTTATTGGACTTGATAGCGATCAACGTATCTTCATTGTTGCAGCACTAACTTAAAAGAGGTCCCACCGGTGTCTCTCTATAATAGGAACGCTCAGCAGTGGATTTTATTTGATAAAAACTTTTGGGTCTTCTGAGTTTCCCTAAGAGAAGTATTTGGGAAAAGCTTAGATTCTCAGTGTTGCTGAAGCTGTATGTAAAGAAACAGCTGAGATACTCAAGGAAAGCAGAGTCCGTCTGTCCATCCATCCATCCATCCATCCATCCGTCCGTCTGTCTGTCTGTCATTACCACTACCGTCCTGAGTAGGGGTACAGTTACCCTGTAGGGTTAGGTGTTATGTAATACCATATCATCATGTCATAATGTAATACTTATCAAAAATAAAACAACAAAGTCTGTTATGAGATCCGCAAGTCACTGGGTAGCTTTGACTTCCAATTTCTGTGATACAGATTCATTGAGGGAGCTGCAGTGTTGTGTTACTTTTGTCTGAGAGATTGTTCTGGGATGAATGATAAAATTGAGCTACCGATGTATTGTCAAATGAGTCATAAAAAATACAGTAGCTGTGCGATATGCAAGTGAGCAAGCACTGTGGTAAAGCATTAATTAAGGCTTCTTGCAGAACTAGAGTAATTTAGAGACAATAGCTTTCTACACTACAAATATTAATGTTGAAAAATGACAGCTAATATTACTCTCCGATTCATTGCAGTCAGTGCATGCTCATTACAAAGTAGTCTACGCTCTCTGTGAACTGAGCTGGTCAATAATCATTTGCCATTTTTGGTCTAATTGAGAACATTATATAATTTCTGTGTGTTCTTTTTTTTGTCTGACAAACATATCTGTTTGCCGTCTGACACTGCAGTGCTTCATGCTAATGGACATTTTTTTCTAAACCACACCATTCAGAGCTGGATAGTTCAGCTCCAGAGAGTAAAAGTCCAGACCAAGATTTTGTTTCAACCAACCAAGCATAAAGAGTCATAGAGTCACAGAGTACAGTACTCTGCTGGCTGACTGGAAAAAAACCTTGGTCTGGACTTTTACTCTCTGGAGCTGAACTATCCAGCTATGGTAGCATTTGCCTAAATGAAACCCATCTGCACACCAGCAGCCATAAATACATGTCATGCAGTTGGCATTTGCTAAGGGCACCATTTAAGTCAGAACTGTTGTCTCTCGTAAAGTTAGGAGTATTTCCAGTTTAATCCTAGAAGAATAGAAAAACAAAATGGGTTATAATAACATATATACACACACACATATATATGTATGTGTGTGCGTATGTGTATATGTATGTGTGTGTGTATATGTGTGTGTGTGTATATATATATATATATATATATATATATATATATATATATATATATATATATATATATATATATATATATATATATATATTGTCACGATCCGCTCCGTCCGATCCTAATGTGTGCCATGCCCCCTTCATTACCTCGTGTGAATCCCCGATTGTGATCACCTGTTGCCTCTTATGTTCAACCTGTCTTGTGCATTTAGTCCGAGTCTCAGTCAGTCTTCCCCAGATCAGTCATTGTGGTGTGATGTTCGCTGTCGTGTTTCCCCGGTCCTATCTGTCTACAATAAATCTCCGGTTTTGCTCGACTTTCTGGCTCCGTTTCCCTGCTTCCCGGATCGCCTACAAGCTGAACGTGACATATACACTCACCTAAAGGAATATTAGGAACACCTGTTCAATTTCTCATTAATGCAATTATCTAATCAACCAATCACATGGCAGTTGCTTCAATGCATTTAGGGGTGTGGTCCTGGGCAAGACAATCTCCTGAACTCCTAACCTAATGTCAGAATGGGAAAGAAAGGTGATTTAAGCAATTTTGAGCGTGGCATGGTTGTTGGTGCCAGACGGGCCAGTCAGAGTATTTCACAATCTGCTCAGTTACTCGGATTTTCATGCACAACCATTTCTAGGGTTTACAAAGAATGGTGTGCAAAGGGAAAAACATCCAGTATGCGGCAGTCCTGTGGGCGAAAATGCCTTGTTGATGCTAGAGGTCAGAGGAGAATGGGCCGACTGATTCAAGCTGATAGAAGAGCAACTTTGACTGAAATAACCACTCATTACAACCAAGGTATGCAGCAAAGCATTTGTGAAGCCACAACACGCACAACCGTGAGGCGGATGGGCTACAACAGCAGAAGACCCCACCGGGAATCCACTCATCTCCACTACAAATAGGAGCTCACCAAAATTGGACAGTTGAAGACTGGAAAAATTTTGCCTGGTCTGACAAGTCTCGATTTCTGTTGAGACATTCAAATGGTAGAGTCAGAATTTGGTGTAAACAGAATGAGAACATGGATCCATCATGCCTTGTTACCACCGTGCAGGCTGGTGGTGGTGGTGTAATGGTGTGGGGGATGTTTTCTTGGCACACTTTAGGCCCCTTAGTGCCAATTGGGCATCGTTTAAATGCCACGGCCTACCTGAGCATTGTTTCTGACCATGTCCATCCCTTAATGACCACCATGTACCCATCCTCTGATGGCTACTTCCAGCAGGATAATGCACCATGTCACAAAGCTCGAATCATTTCAAATTGGTTTCTTGAACATGACAAATAGTTCACTGTACTAAAATGGCCCCCACAGTCACCAGATCTCAACCCAATAGAGCATCTTTGGGATGTGGTGGAACGGGAGCTTCGTGCCCTGGATGTGCATCTCACAAATCTCCATAAACTGCAAGATGCTATCCTATCAATATGGGCCAACATTTCTAAAGAATGCTTTCAGCACCTTGTTGAATCAATGCCATGTAGAATTAAGGCAGTTCTGAAGGCGAAAGGGGGTCAAACACCGTATTAGTATGGTGTTCCTAATAATCCTTTAGGTGAGTGTATGTATATATATATGTGTGTCTGTGTGTGTGTATGTTGTCTTATTATATAAAACAGTATATTCTTTCCCATAGTCCACAGCATTTTACATTTTACTTTTTCATACAGGTATCCAGTCATAATACAGACTTCTGCATTTTTTCCACACAGTTATTGATTACATTTTAATCCAAAAAGCTTCACTCTTTTTTGTTGTGGTATTGTGACATAAACCAAAGACTGTTAAACTTAACTGTTTTACATAGTGACTTCATGTCTCATAATGCAAAGAATTTTACACTGTACATTTTTATACAGTTATTGTGTCATAACGCCAAGAATTTTACTCTTTACTTTTTTATAGTTATTGATTGTGTCATAATGCAAAGACTTTTACATTTTATTCTTTTTATATAGGTTTTGATGGCATCATAATCCACATAATTGTACACTATACTCTTTATTTATAGTTACTGATGGAGTCATAACGCAAAAGATTGTACTTTGTTCTCCTTATGCACCTTTCAGCTCATTCATGATACAAAGCGATACGTTATCAGGGTGGGAGGAGGCCTTTCAGCTCATTCATGATACAAAGCGATACGTTATCAGGGTGGGAGGAGGTCTTTCAGCTCATTCATGATACAAAGCCATACGTTATCAGGGTGGGAGGAGGCCTTTCAGCTCATTCATGATACAAAGCCATACGTTATCAGGGTGGGAGGTGGCCTTTCAGCTCATTCATGATACAAAGCGATACCTTATCAGGGTGGGAGGCTGCCTTTCAGCTCATTCATGATACAAAGCCATACCTTATCAGGGTGGGAGGCGGCCTTTCAGCTCATTCATGATACAAAGCCATACCTTATCAGGGTGGGAGGCGGCCTTTCAGCTCATTCATGATACAACGCGATACGTTATCAGGGTGGGAGGAGGCTTTTCAGCTCATTCATGATACAAAGCCATACCTTATCAGGGTGGGAGGCGGCCTTCCAGCTCATTCATGATACAAAGCCATACCTTATCAGGGTGGGAGGCGGCCTTCCAGCTCATTCATGATACAAAGCGATACCTTATCAGGGTGGGAGGCGGCCTTTCAGCTCATTAATGATACAAAGCGATACGTTATCAGGGTGGGAGGCAGCCTTTCAGCTTTAAATGCACTGAGGGCTGTAAAGCTTCTGTAAAGGTCGTTCAGCCACAAGCATTTTCCACAGGAATATAAAAATTTAATTGGACTTGAGTTTCTTCCACATTGAGGGCGTGTTACTCTGCTACTGAGAGTGAACAGATTGCTGTAGTGTTTTCATAGCAATCTTTGTGTGGGATGTGAAGGAGTAGAAATATTCTCAGCTGCAGGTCCTTAACAAAAGCTTCATTGGGTAGTACTGTAAATGTTTCCAGTCAGGTTGCCAGATTCCCTCAGAACACAAGACCACCTGTGGTGATTCCCCTTTGCTGTCCAGTGAGGTTGCCAGACTCTCTCAGAACGTGAGCCCACCTGAGGGGATTCTGCTTTGCCATCCAGTAAAGTTGCATTTGCATTTTTTTTATAAATTTATGTTCAGCTCTATGTTCAAATTCTTTCTGCTCCAGAATCTAATTTCAGCTGGCCAGAAATGCACATGAGCTTGTGCTGGATAAGCAGTTGGGGAAGGATGGATGGATGGGTGGGTGGGTGGGTGGATATTAGGCTAGTGAAATACAGGATTGTGATATTATTAGAGCTTGACTGCAGAAAATAACAATACTAGAAGGCAGCACTCCCTTGCCATGTCTCCATAGAATGTCACAGGAAGTATACAGAGACGGACACAGAGATCAGAGGTCATAAGATACACATATGTCATGTAACATGGGTCAGGAGGAATACTGGACTAAAGCGGGTTTCAGACCGAACGCGGCATGCGCTGAGCTCGCCACGGGGTTTGCGCTTCCTCCGAAAAAACAGCGAGTGCGCTTAACGCGCTGCGCTTGCCGCGGGGCTCAGCGCAAGAAGTAGGCATGGTTTTCTAAACTCTCCTGTTTTGTTGTTGTCCCGTCCCGCGGTCAGTCACGACAATGTATAAAAGAAAAGCACTAGCTCTGTTAGCACCAAGAAAGAATAGGCTGTGGGTGCATGAGACCCTCATATCCAGAGAGCAGCTTGGGGAATTCAGGCTGGTAAAGGAGCTGAGGTAGCCTGGGGACTGGAGGGTCTATTCTGTGAGGATGGGGACATATTGGAGGAGGTGGCCTCTCCCTGACATAAGGCTCCAGGAAGCTCATGATTGTGAAGTACTTCCAGGTTATTTTCTGTTCTGCCCCTGCACCACTCTTCTTTTCTCTGACTTTCTTCCCCCTTAATATAACTGTCCCTGAGATTTTTCCAGGTCTTTTTACATTCGTCATCTATTAAATTGGAGAAAATATGCCGTTTAAAGATAAAATATGTTTTAAGACATCCCAACCTGCAAAGGATCATTTCCTCCATACCCGCTTTGTGTGAGTGTGTGTTTCGAAGGGGCAGACCAACCACTATGCTTTGATTCTATTGATCACGCGAAAATGCGTCACGGCGCGCAGCGGTCAAAGTTCAACAAATTTCAACTTTGATCGCGGTGCACGCACAAGGCCGCCGAGTGGCGCGGAGCGCCTCGCTTGCGCTTTGCTCTGCGCAGCGCAAAATCGCTCTTGCGCCGTGCAAGCCATAGAGAATAATAGGTTTCAGAGCAAAGCGCAGCGCATGCCGCGTTCGGTCTGAAACCCGCTTAAGGCTGTATATAGCTTCTATTAATCTCGAAATCAAGTCCATCTACATGTCAGTTGTACCATAACCTTAATACTCTTATAAAGGATTCTTCTGATACCCTTTCAGTACCCATTTTCCATTTTGTAAACTGTAGTCTACTACTGGTATTGTCCCACCTGAGCTGAAAATTGCTACTGTTAAACCTTTTCTCAAAAAGCCTGGTTTAGACCAATCTCAGCTAAAGTTTTACAAACCAATCTCTAATCTTCCCTTCATGGCCAAGGGATTAGAAAAGGTTGTTGCTGCTCAACTTACTGATCACTTAAACTCTTGTAGTTTCTATGAACCATTTCAGTCAGGCTTCAGAACCCTACACAGCACAGAAAAGGCTTTACTTAGGATGACAAACAACCTGCTAATGGCTACAGATTCTGGTAAGGCCAGCATTCTCCTCCGCCTTGACCTAAGCTCTGCATTTGACACTGTCAACCATAAAATCCTTCTCTCCCGCCTTTCTGATACTGGTATTATTGGTGCTGCTCTTACCTGGTTTGCATCATACCTCAGTGACCGACAGTATTTTGTTTCCATCGTCACAAAGGTCTGTTACTGCTCCTCTCACACAGGGTGTCCCCCAGGGATCAGTTCTGGGTCCAACCCTTTTCACCATCTATATGCTCCCATTACGTCAAATCATATGTCACTATGGCCTCAGCTTCCATCAGCTGCGCTGATGACACTCAGTAATATGTTAGTGCTGATACAAGTACATCCAAGTACATCCAAGTACATCCAAGTACATCCATGTACATCCAAGTACATCCATGCCATCATCTTCACTGACTGACATTGGATAACTTACAACTTTTTACATCTTAACTCTGATAAACCTGAAATTCTTCTGGGCATAATTTTCGATCAGTTTCTCACCTTTCAGTCACATGTTAGCTCTCTAGTACAGACTGTTCTCTCGCCTCCATCCATCCCTCAGTGTTACTGATACTGAAACAACAATAATAATAATAATAATAGATTTAATTTATAACGCACTTTACATTTAAAATAAATCTCAAAGTGCCACAAAATGAGTCATCCTAAAAAAGTGAAAAAAAAAACAAAACACATATTAAAACAACAATTAAAACAAGCAAGTCAATCAATAATTAAGAAACCTACAAAATTAATTAAAATCCATGAGTTCTATTAAAAAGAAATGTCTTAAGTCCTTTTTTAAAATATTCAATAGTCTGTGGGGCCCTCAAATGGTCTGGGAGAGTGTTCCATAGACACGGGGCGGCAGAACAGAAGGCCCGATCACCCATGCTGCTAGGTTTGGTCCTGGGAAGTAGGAGACGATTTGCATTTGTAGATCGTCAAGACCGTGTTAAGGTTAGGGGGGTAAGTAGTTCTTTTAAGTAAAGGGGGGCATTTCCATGGATGCATTGGTGAGTGATAAGGGAAAACTTGTATTCAATCCTTGCAGAAACGGGAAGCCAGTGCAGTGATTGAAGAATGGGTGCAATGTGTTCATATTTTCGAACTCTCATCAGAATCCTTGCTGCACTGTTCTGTATGTATTGGAGTCTTTGAAGATGTTTGTTGGGCATTCCAATGAGAACACCATGTCTAATCCATCCCTTCCTCACTGCCCACCTTGACCACTGTAATGCACTGCTCTCTCTCCTCCATCCATCCCTCAGTGTTACTGATACTGAAACGCCACGTCTAATCCATCCCTTCCTCACTGCCCGCCTTGACTACTGTAATGCACTGCTCTCTCTCCTCCATCCATCCCTCAGTGTTACTGATACTGAAACGCCACGTCTAATCCATCCCTTCCTCACTGCCCACCTTTACTACTGTAATGCACTGCTCTCTCTCCTCCATCCATCCCTCAGTGTTACTGATACTGAAACGCCACGTCTAATCAATCCCTTCCTCACTGCCCACCTTGACCACTGTAATGCACTGCTCTCTCTCCTCCATCCATCCCTCAGTGTTACTGATACTGAAACGCCACGTCTAATCAATCCCTTCCTCACTGCCCACCTTGACCACTGTAATGCACTGCTCTCTCTCCTCCATCCATCCCTCAGTGTTACTGATACTGAAACGCCACGTCTAATCAATCCCTTCCTCACTGCCCACCTTGACCACTGTAATGCACTGCTCTCTCTCCTCCATCCATCCCTCAGTGTTACTGATACTGAAACGCCACGTCTAATCAATCCCTTCCTCACTGCCCACCTTGACCACTGTAATGCACTGCTCTCTCTCCTCCATCCATCCCTCAGTGTTACTGATACTGAAACGCCACGTCTAATCCATCCCTTCCTCACTGCCCGCCTTGACCACTGTAATGCACTGCTCTCTCTCCTCCATCCATCCCTCAGTGTTACTGATACTGAAACGCCACGTCTAATCCATCCCTTCCTCACTGCCCGCCTTGACCACTGTAATGCACTGCCCTCTCTCCTCCATCCATCCCTCAGTGTTACTGATACTGAAACGCCACGTCTAATCCATCCCTTCCTCAATGCCCGCCTTTACTACTGTAATGCACTGCCCTCTCTCCTCCATCCATCCCTCAGTGTTACTGATACTGAAACGCCACGTCTAATCCATCCCTTCCTCACTGCCCACCTTGACCACTGTAATGCACTGCCCTCTCTCCTCCATCCATCCCTCAGTGTTACTGATACTGAAACGCCACGTCTAATCCATCCCTTCCTCACTGCCCACCTTGACCACTGTAATGCACTGCTCTCTCTCCTCCATCCATCCCTCAGTGTTACTGATACTGAAACGCCACGTCTAATCAATCCCTTCCTCACTGCCCACCTTGACCACTGTAATGCACTGCTCTCTCTCCTCCATCCATCCCTCAGTGTTACTGATACTGAAACGCCACGTCTAATCCATCCCTACCTCACTGCCCGCCTTGAATACTGTAATGCACTGCTCTCTCTCCTCCATCCATCCCTCAGTGTTACTGATACTGAAACGCCACGTCTAATCCATCCCTTCCTCACTGCCCGCCTTGACCACTGTAATGCACTGCTCTCTCTCCTCCATCCATCCCTCAGTGTTACTGATACTGAAACGCCACGTCTAATCAATCCCTTCCTCACTGCCCACCTTGACCACTGTAATGCACTGCTCTCTCTCCTCCATCCATCCCTCAGTGTTACTGATACTGAAACGCCACGTCTAATCCATCCCTTCCTCACTGCCCGCCTTGACTACTGTAATGCACTGCTCTCTCTCCGCCATCCATCCCTCAGTGTTACTGATACTGAAACGCCACGTCTAATCCATCCCTTCCTCACTGCCCACCTTGACCACTGTAATGCACTGCTCTCTCTCCTCCATCCATCCCTCAGTGTTACTGATACTGAAACGCCACGTCTAATCCATCCCTTCCTCACTGCCCGCCTTGACCACTGTAATGCACTGCTCTCTCTCCTCCATCCATCCCTCAGTGTTACTGATACTGAAACGCCACGTCTAATCAATCCCTTCCTCACTGCCCACCTTGACCACTGTAATGCACTGCTCTCTCTCCTCCATCCATCCCTCAGTGTTACTGATACTGAAACGCCACGTCTAATCCATCCCTACCTCACTGCCCGCCTTGAATACTGTAATGCACTGCTCTCTCTCCTCCATCCATCCCTCAGTGTTACTGATACTGAAACGCCACGTCTAATCCATCCCTTCCTCACTGCCCGCCTTGACCACTGTAATGCACTGCTCTCTCTCCTCCATCCATCCCTCAGTGTTACTGATACTGAAACGCCACGTCTAATCAATCCCTTCCTCACTGCCCACCTTGACCACTGTAATGCACTGCTCTCTCTCCTCCATCCATCCCTCAGTGTTACTGATACTGAAACGCCACGTCTAATCCATCCCTTCCTCACTGCCCGCCTTGACTACTGTAATGCACTGCTCTCTCTCCGCCATCCATCCCTCAGTGTTACTGATACTGAAACGCCACGTCTAATCCATCCCTTCCTCACTGCCCACCTTGACCACTGTAATGCACTGCTCTCTCTCCTCCATCCATCCCTCAGTGTTACTGATACTGAAACGCCACGTCTAATCCATCCCTTCCTCACTGCCCGCCTTGACCACTGTAATGCACTGCTCTCTCTCCTCCATCCATCCCTCAGTGTTACTGATACTGAAACGCCACGTCTAATCCATCCCTTCCTCACTGCCCGCCTTGACTACTGTAATGCACTGCTCTCTCTCCTCCATCCATCCCTCAGTGTTACTGATACTGAAACGCCACGTCTAATCCATCCCTTCCTCACTGCCCGCCTTGACTACTGTAATGCACTGCCCTCTCTCCTCCATCCATCCCTCAGTGTTACTGATACTGAAACGCCACGTCTAATCCATCCCTTCCTCAATGCCCGCCTTTACTACTGTAATGCACTGCCCTCTCTCCTCCATCCATCCCTCAGTGTTACTGATACTGAAACGCCACGTCTAATCCATCCCTTCCTCACTGCCCACCTTGACCACTGTAATGCACTGCCCTCTCTCCTCCATCCATCCCTCAGTGTTACTGATACTGAAACGCCACGTCTAATCCATCCCTTCCTCACTGCCCACCTTGACCACTGTAATGCACTGCTCTCTCTCCTCCATCCATCCCTCAGTGTTACTGATACTGAAACGCCACGTCTAATCAATCCCTTCCTCACTGCCCACCTTGACCACTGTAATGCACTGCTCTCTCTCCTCCATCCATCCCTCAGTGTTACTGATACTGAAACGCCACGTCTAATCCATCCCTTCCTCACTGCCCGCCTTGACTACTGTAATGCACTGCTCTCTCTCCTCCATCCATCCCTCAGTGTTACTGATACTGAAACGCCACGTCTAATCCATCCCTTCCTCACTGCCCGCCTTGACCACTGTAATGCACTGCTCTCTCTCCTCCATCCATCCCTCAGTGTTACTGATACTGAAACGCCACGTCTAATCCATCCCTTCCTCACTGCCCGCCTTGACCACTGTAATGCACTGCTCTCTCTCCTCCATCCATCCCTCACTGTTACTGATACTGAAACGCCACGTCTAATCCATCCCTTCCTCACTGCCTGCCTTGACCACTGTAATGCACTGCTCTCTCTCCTCCATCCATCCCTCACTGTTACTGATACTGAAACGCCACGTCTAATCCATCCCTTCCTCACTGCCCGCCTTGACCACTGTAATGCACTGCCCTCTCTCCTCCATCCATCCCTCAGTGTTACTGATACTGAAACGCCACGTCTAATCCATCCCTTCCTCACTGCCCGCCTTGACTACTGTAATGCACTGCCCTCTCTCCTCCATCCATCCCTCAGTGTTACTGATACTGAAACGCCACGTCTAATCCATCCCTTCCTCACTGCCCGCCTTGACTACTGTAATGCACTGCCCTCTCGCCTCCCATCCTGAAATCAAACCTACGTTCTTGTACATGACCCAGTCAAACAGCAATCAGAACCCAGTACCAGAAAGGCGTAAAAAGTGGTATAATACTCAATAATAAATTTGTTTGCTGATTGACACCCAGAGAATATGCTAAAGAAATCCAATAGATAATTAGCTCTCCTGTGACAGGGCTTGGAGTTACTGTGATAGATTAATTGGGTAAAATTAGCATGAATTACGGCAAATAAGTACGGCATGTAATTTATTACTTAGCGAGGATAGCTTAGCATTGGGATGCCTTCCTGGACCACATTCCCCCAAGATTACTTTAACAACTATAATGCATTTTTTCATTTCTTAATTTCCTCTGTGGAAAATCATTTTTTTAGAGTTCATTAAGCACCAATATGTTACAGTGCGGATCCCCTGAGCACACAGCTACAAAACATTATGCAAATTTCCACCAGCCTGTTCTCAGCATGTAAACAGCATTAGCAGTTATTGTCAGAGGGAGCCTTTGTTTGTTGTTGGTGATACTGAGGAATGAAAGGGATTCCAGTTCAGCGCCTCAGAACAGCTAAAAATTAAGGTTGTGCCATTGATCTCTTTCTAGTTAAAGAAAATCAGATTGGAGGACAAAAGCCTTTGTTTGTCCTACTTTTTAAATTGATGCTGAGCTTTTAGACTGTAGGAGATCAGTGGAAACTGTCCTACAAGAGGCGCGATGCATTTTGCTTCTTTATGAACTGGATGGAAGGTATCAGTATTAAGTAAAGGGTAAATATTGACTCATTTTTGAAGTGAAGTGAAGTGAAACTTTATTGTCATTCACACCATACAACAGTACAAAGACAGATGCAGGCAGAACGAAATTGCGTTTCTCCAAGGCTCAATGTGCTGACATAAGGGACAAGTGCACTCAAGACAGCATACATACAACATGCAGACATTTCACTTTACAGAGGTAGTTAAGACAGCATGGCAACGAAAAGCAGCAAAGTACAAACAATAAATATATATACACGAATATATTCAGTGGGTGATATATATGTATATGTATATATACTATGAAAAATTATTGCACTACGTTTCACAGTGAATTAGTTATTGCACTATATAAGTAGAATGAAAACTTGAGACCTATCAGTGGTTATAAAGTGCACAATAGGTAGGAGAGTAAAAGGTCAAAAGGTTATTTAACAGAGTTTAGTATTCTGATGGCCTGGGGGTAGAAACTCCTGTTAAATCTGGCTGTTCTGCAGTGTATACAGCGGTGGCGTTTTCCAGACGGCAGAAGTTCAAACAGTCCATGTGCTGGGTGTGTAGGATCTTTTATGATCTTAATGGATTTGCTATGGCAACGTGAGTGGTATAGTTCTTGAACAGATGGGAGCGATGACCCGATGATGTTCTCCGCCGTCCGCACCACTCTACGAAGTATCTTCTGTTCAGTGGCAGTGCAGCTACCATACCAAGTTGAGATACTGCTGGTCAGTATACTTTCTATAGTGCCTCTATAGAAAGTTGTGAGGACAGGGGAGGTGAGGTTTGCTCTTTTCAACCTTCGGAGAAAATTAAGTCGCTGTTGTGCCTTCTTGACCACAGAAGAGGTATTCGTGGACCATGACAGGTCATCAGTGATATGCACTCCCAGAAACTTGGTGCTTTTCACTGTCTCCACACTGTTTCCATGTATGGTAAGTGGCCGGAGGGTTTGTAGTCTGTAACTGCCTGAATGTCTTTCCATAGGCGCTTGGAATCTTTTGAATCAGTGAAGTGACTCTGAATTTTATGTCCATAAGCACGTTTTGCTGCTCTCATGCCACGGTTCAAGTTAGCTCTAGCTGACCTAAGAGCGTCTCTGTCCCCGGATTTGAAGGCTGTATTTCGTGCTCTCAGGAGGGCATGCACCTCCCTGGTAAGCCACGGTTTCTGGTTGGCACGTGTGGTGATGTTCCTAGTCACTGTCACATCTTCCACACACTTGGATATGAATCCTGTCACAGACTCTGCATACTCCTCCAGGTTGATGTGCTGGTTAGTTGTGGCAGCCTCTCTGAACATATTCCAGTCCGTGCATTCAAAACAGTCCTGGAGTGCTGAAAGAGCTCCCTCTGGCCAGGATTGTATCTGCTTTGTAGATGGTTTGCTCCTAGTTAGCAGCGGTCTGTAAGCAGGAATTAACATGACAGAGAGATGGTCCGAGTTCCCAAGGTGCGGGTGGGGAGTTGCCTTGAATGCCTGTTTGATGTTTGTGTAAACCCGGTCCAATGTATTTACTCCCCGGGTAGCAAAATCAACATGCTGATAAAAATGTGGCAGAACAGTCTTTAGGTTAGCTTGGTTAAAGTCACCAGCAATTATATAAGCACAGTCTGGGTTAGCAGTTTGCATTGTACTAACAGACTGATATAATGTGGGTAGTGCTGCCTTTGTGTTTGCACTGGGGGGGATATACTCAGCTGTAATGCTAACAGCAGTAAATTCCCTCGGCAGGTAGAATGGTCTGCATTTCAGTGACAAAAACTCAATATCTTCAGAACAGTGGCTTGAGACAAGTTCAACATTTGTGCACCAGTTGCTGTTTGTGTATATACATACACCGCCTCCCCGAGATTTTCCACTGAGAGCATGAATTCTGTCTGCTCGGAAGATTGTTAACCCGTCCAGGTTAATCGCGAACAGCGGAGTTCAGCCATGTCTCGGTAAAAACGAGTGCACAACAGTCACTCACCTTGCTTTTAGTGGTTAAATCCAGTCTTAAGTAATCCATTTTGTTCTCAAGCGAGCGGACATTAGACAGCAGAATAGATGGAAGCGCTTGTCTGCGTGGATTAGCCTTTAGCCTAGCTGCGATACCTGCCCGAGTGCCTCGCTTGCGTGGTCTTCCGCAACGCTTACATCGCTTCCCAGGGCGGCCGGTGATGGTAGGCGGGACCGCTACAAAGCAGGCCTCTGGGCCTTGCTGCCGCAGTATTCCCATTCCCCGTAGAGTTTGGGGATCTAAAGCCAGTACATCGCTTGATAATGTACTGGATTGATCAGATGTACGAAGTTTGAGGAAGGAGGATCGATTGTAGGTAATTTTCTTGTAAGAACCTAACGAAGAAGACATTACATTAGACGAAAAACGCACATTGTTTGCGAGACCCGGAGTGGTCGCTGCCGCACAGGGCGCCGCCATCTTTCATCTTTTAATGTCATTTTAAAGCAGTAGGACCAGCAAGCTGTAGCAGGCCAATTTAGCGTGTGTGGACCCTTGCCCTGCTCTCAGATCATCTCAGTGCACACGGGCTGTAAATTGGGGTTTCCATAGATATGCTTTTCATTTGTGACGAAGTTCCAGTGATAAGTATGACAGTATGGATTGTGTAACTGTGTGTCACGTGATAGGTGTTATGTAATCAGTTCCCACCTGTCTAAATAGCTCAAACCTTAAGTCAAAGTTAAGCAGCAAAATATTAACAACATCTCCCTTGAAAATTTACCCATTTGATCCAGAATTCAGGATTTAAAAGCCTAAAATAGGGTACGGTAAGTAAGAATCTTCTGATTTTTCGGTTCAGCAGTGTGCTAACTGCTCATTCAATTTGATAGAGAGATAAAAACGATAAGATCTGAATTACAAATCACCACATTTTGGTGTTATTTAACTGAGATTTGCGGAGTGGGACTATTGTTAAAATGGTTTCTGAATTTTCAGTTGTATGCCTGAATCTCCTAATTTGAGTTTGCTTTTAATGATAAATGAATTTTCCAAACAAAGACAAACTGTATTGGCAAAGAGGAACAACAGGTGCAAGTTAAAGCTCACTGACAGGGACAGATGGACACTTAACAGGATAAATGTATTTTTAAAAGTGGATTAAATCCTTGTCCTGGGTATTACGTTAAACTGCATCCAGTCCTGCAAGCGGCACTCCAGCCTTCATCCTCCGTAAAACACTTCACAACAGCTTGGACCAGACAGGCATGACAGCTTTCTGCTCTCCACAGGAGTAGCCCTGTTGTAGGAAGGCTACACACATCAGGAAAGGGACGGGGGAAAGCCTTTGGGAGCCTCATCCCCGGAACAGGGTCAGGCCTTCTGGGGATCAGGGCTGGTGTGGTGCTGAGGCATCGCTCACTGCATGGTGGCACTTGGGTCCTGGTTTAATAAGAACATAAGAACATAAGAACTATACAAACGAGAGGAGGCCATTCAGCCCATCGAGCTCGCTTGGGGAGAACTTACCTAATAGCTCAGAGTTGTTAAAATCTTATCTAGCTCTGATTTAAAGGAACCCAAGGATTCAGCTTGCACTACGTTATCAGGAAGACTATTCCATACTCTGACTACACGCTGTGTAAAGAAGTGCTTCCTTAAATCCAGTTTGAAATGTTCTCCCGCTAATTTCCACCTATGGCCACGAGTTCTTGTATTTGAACTAATGCTGAAGTAACTATTTGGTTGAACAGCATCCAAACCTGTTAGAATCTTATAGACCTGGATCATGTCCCCCCTCAGTCTCCTTTGCTTGAGGCTGAACAGATTTAGCTCAAATAACCTTTCCTCGTATGACATTCCTCTAAGACCAGGAATCATTCTTGTGGCCCTACGCTGCACCTTTTCTAAGGCCGCTATGTCCTTTTTAAGATATGGTGACCAAACCTGTACACAATATTCTAGGTTAGGTGAGGTCTCACCAAGGAATTGTATAATCTTAGCATTACCTCCCTTGACTTAAACTCCACACACCTGGAGATATACCCCAACATCCTATTGGCCTTTTTTATTGCTTCCCCGCACTGGCGAGAATGAGACATGGAAGCATCAACATACACACCAAGGTCTTTCTCATAATCAGCTACCTTTATTTCAGTAGGTCCCATAAAATACCTGTACTTTATATTTCTGCTCCCTACATGGAGTACCTTACATTTGTCTATGTTAAATTTCATCTGCCAGGTGTCAGCCCAGTCACTAATTAAATTAAGATCCCGCTGTAGCTGCTGAGCCGCTAGTTCAGTATCTGCTACACCACCCACCTTGGTGTCATCTGCAAATTTCACCAGTTTACTGCATATATTGGTGTCTATATCATTTATGTAAATTAGGAACAAAAGTGGTCCTAAAATTGAACCCTGCGGTACCCCACTATGAATGCAGGCCCACTGTGACATTGAGCCTCTTATAACTACTTGCTGCTTCTCGCTGCTTTCAGGTGGCCCATCCGGGTAGGCGTGTGGATTGCCTGGTAGGGGGATTGCCTGGACTGCGGGAATCACAGGGAGCTCACTCTGCTCTCACTGCTGGGTAAGGTCCTTGCTAGGGTCATCCTTAACAGGTTACGTGATCACGCATCCCACAAAGTCTCAGGATGTCCCACAGGGCAACTCGATCAACCGAGTTAAATGCTTTATGGAAATTGACAAAAGCTGCAAAGAACCGCTGCCAATATTCGTGCTTTCACTCGATGAGAACCTTCAGTGCCAGGATACAGTCGATGGTAGACTTCTTAGGCGTAAAACCAGATTGCTCCGGCGCTGGCATGCGAGCAAGTGATCACGGATCCTGTCAACGATGATCCTAGCATGGACCTCACCCGGCACTGAGAGCAGTGTTATCCCCCTGTAGTTGCCACAATCCAGGTGATCGCCCTTCCCTGTCCAGATAGGGACCACAAGTCCCGTTTTCCAGTCAGTTAGGATGATGCCTGACTCCCAAATGGAAGCAAAGATTGCCTGCAATGCCAGGAGAACAGTCTTACCACCAGCCTGGAGAAGTACAACAACAACAACAACAACAACAACAACAACAACAAATTTATTTTTGTATGGCGCATTATCACAACATTACATCGTCTCAAAGCGCTTTACAGCATCCCCACACAAAACCCCCAGTGAGTAAGCCATAGGCGACAGTGTCAAGGAAAAACTCCCGAGGAGGAAGAAACCTTGGGAGGGACCAGACTCAAAGGGGGAGTCCATCGTCCAGGGGGCAGCAGAGGAAGCCCTAACCCTAACCAGACCCAAAGGGGGAGCCCATCGTCCAGGGGGCAGCAGAGGAAGCCCTAACCCTAACCAGACCCAAAGGGGGAGCCCATCGTCCAGGGGGCAGCAGAGGAAGCCCTAACCCTAACCAGACCCAAAGGGGGAGCCCATCGTCCATGGGGCAGCAGAGGAAGCCCTAACCCTAACCAGACCCAAAGGGGGAGCCCATCGTCCAGGGGCCAGCAGGGAGAGTCAAATTGCAGAGATGGCTAAGTGCCATGTCATACTACACCCCAGATACCACAGATCCCTGAGGCCTTCCCTACCCCCAGCTGATTCACCACCTGTGCAAACTCAGTGAGATTGGTTGGTTCACAGCTGATTGGAGGATCAGCCTTGACAACCATGGACCCAGAGATGTCCAACGTACTAACTGGAGAGTCAGCTTTACACAACTGCTCAAAGTAGCCGGCCCAGCGGGTCACCACTGCAGTGTCATCTGTAAGGGCCGTTCCATCACTGATCCTGACTGCAAGTCTCCAAGGAACAGATGAAGATGTACATAATGCCTCAATTCCTCTGTAAGCACAACGTAGGTCACTAGACCATAGATGGTGTGTCACCTGCTCACAGATTCATCTAACAAATGGCTCCTTATCTGCCCTCAGAGCCCTCACAGCTGTCCTCCTCAGTTCCTGGTACAGATTGGAGTTGCCACCAAGTTGTGCGATGTGACTCATCTCTCAATAATATCCAGGGTGGCCTGCGAGATAAATCATCTCCTTCTGGGAACACTGGGAACACCAACACAACCCTCAGCAACCTTCAGGGTCTTATCACAGAAGGTCTCCCACATCACATTAGAGTCAGCAGTCACCAAGTTCCTCACGCAAGCTGCGTGCAAACTCATCAGAAACAACTTGACCTTGGAGTCTGGCCAAGTCCAGCCTCATTCTCTTAGTAGATGGTAGCCTGCTGGATCTAAGCTTAATCTTCAGAGTAAAAACAACAAGTCTGTGGTCAGAATTCACAAACTGGGCACTTCTGTAGACCCTGCAGTTCTGCAGGACCCTCCAGCTTCTGCCCAGGAGGATGTGATCGATCGATCTTTGCCGCAGCACCAGTATTGCAGTATCAAGTCCAACGATGTGGCTCAGGGCGTTGGAACCAGGATCCAGTGACCCGCAGCCCCTCACCTTTTGCAAAAAGTGCAGGAACATGGAGCCACTCTCACCCCGGTCTTCAGACCCATGGGGACCGACACAATCCTCATAGCCAGCCCTGTCAGTGCCTGTGGTCGCATTGAAGTCACCCATGACCAGAGGAGCGTCACCTCGTGGGCACCCATCAACCACCGAGCGAAGTTGAGAGTAAAATATCTCCCTCAGTGAGAAATCACTTACTGCAGTCGGAGCATACACTGAGACAACAGACAAGACACCCAAGGAGTGCTGTAGCCTGAGTCTCATAATACGCTCGTTGGAATAAGTGACATCATACACCATCGGAAGGAGCTGATCCGCTACACCAACAGCTACTCCCTGAGCATGCCAGCCATCAGATGCACCAGACCAAAAGTAGGTATACTCAACTACAAAGATCTGGCCGCTTCTCAGTCTGCGTACCTCAGAGATGCTGCCACCAGCATGCAGAGTTTATGAAGCTCCCCTGACAGCAGAGGAAGACGGTCATCTGGCCAGAGAGACAAGATGTTCCTCGTGCCTACCCAGATGGGCTGACTCAAACTAGGACCCAAGTGCCGCCATTCAGCAGGTGAAGCCTCAGCACCACACCAGCCCTGATCCCCAACAGACCTGACCCTATTAGCTCTCCGACAGTTTCAACTCATCCAGGGATGCGGCTCCCGAAGGCTTTTCTCCATCCCCTTCATGGTGTGTGCAGTCTTCCTGTGGGGGGCTGCAGCAGAGTTACTCCTGCGGGTATAATGCCAGTTTATTTTGAGCTATTGTGAATTGTTTATGGTGGCTGGAGTGCCAATCCCGCCACCAACCCCCAAAATTTTTTCCCTGGAAGTTGGTAGACCACTTGCAGGGTGGTCTGCGCTCACATTGCATTTAATCTTGACCTGAGTAGCCTTTCATCATCACTGTGCGACTTTTTTTGTGTTGAAGAAAACATAGGAGAGAAAATGCTGTCACACAGCAGAATGGAATTCTTTATTAATGTCCTAATTTTGTGGCTAATTTGGAGCCATTTTGGGAACAGTGGCACATGCAGATTTATCATGCATGCAACGCAGACATTTACACTCACCTAAAAGATTATTAGGAACACCTGTTCAATTTCTCATTAATGCAATTATCTAATCAACCAATCACATGGCAGTTGCTTCAATGCATTTAGTGTGGTCCTGGTCAAGACAATCTCCTGAACTCCAAACTGAATGTCAGAATGGGAAAGAAAGGTGATTTAAGCAATTTTGAGCGTGGCATGGTTGTTGGTGCCAGACGGGCTGGTCTGAGTATTTCACAATCTGCTCAGTTACTGGGATTTTCACGCACAACCATTTCTAGGGTTTACAAAGAATGGTGTGCAAAGGGAAAAACATCCAGTATGCGGCAGTCCTGTGGGTGAAAATGCCTTGTTGATGCTAGAGGTCAGAGGAGAATGGGCCGACTGATTCAAGCTAATAGAAGAGCAACTTTGACTGAAATAACCACTCGTTACAACCGAGGTATGCAGCAAAGCATTTGTGAAGCCACAACACGCACAACCTTGAGGCGGATGGGCTACAACAGCAGAAGACCCCACCGGGTACCACTCATCTCCACTACAAATAGGAAAAATAGGCTACAATTTGCACAAGCTCACCAAAATTGGACAGTTGAAGACTGGAAAAATGTTGCCTGGTCTGATGAGTCTCGATTTCTGTTGAGACATTCAAATGGTAGAGTCAGAATTTGGCGTAAACAGAATGAGAATATGGATCCATCATGCCTTGTTACCACTGTGCAGGCTGGTGGTGGTGTAATGGTGTGGGGGATGTTTTCTTGGCACACTTTAGGCCCCTTAGTGCCAATTGGGCATCGTTTAAATGCCACGGCCTACCTGAGCATTGTTTCTGACCATGTCCATCCCTTTATGACCACCATGTACCCATCCTCTGATGGCTACTTCCAGCAGGATAATGCACCATGTCACAAAGCTCGAATCATTTCAAATTGGTTTCTTGAACATGACAATGAGTTCACTGTACTAAAATGGCCCCCACAGTCACCAGATCTCAACCCAATAGAGCATCTTTAGGATGTGGTGGAACGGGAGCTTCGTGCCCTGGATGTGCATCCCACAAATCTCCATCAACTGCAAGATGCTATCCTATCAATATGGGCCAACATTTCTAAAGAATGCTTTCAGCACCTTGTTGAATCAATGCCACGTAGAATTAAGGCAGTTCTGAAGGCGAAAGGGGGTCAAACGCCGTATTAGTATGGTGTTCCTAATAATCTTTTAGGTGAGTGTATATTTATTCCTGCTGCACATATAAGAAGACAGTCCCATATTTTAGCAAATATCTCAGTTTAGATGTACAGACTAGTGCTGCATGGGATACTGGTACTAAAGAGGTACCGTGGTAACTCATTGTTGAAAGCTGTACAGTATTACATTTCTTTAGAACCGGTATGCTAATATCATGCTAATATCACTAATGCTAAGCATTGACTCAGAACCATGGACTCAGTATATCTGATACACTGCCGAAACTCAATTATACCCTATGTCAGAATTTCACACATCATGCTATATAGAATACTAAAATGCAGGGTTGCCAACTTTCCTGCATCTGGCGTGACATGGCTTTCAGACTGTAATGCTCACGCAATAAATCTTACAGCAAATTCATATTATTCTGTTATAAATCTAAAATTAGCTACATAAAAAGTGTTGGGGCAGTTTGCCAACCCAACAGACTATTTAAAATGTGTAAATTGTGTGCAAACTCGTCTCAAACAGAAATCCTCACTCAAAGTTGGCAGCTCTGAAAATGTCAGCTAGATAATAGTGACCCTCCCTGGCTTCAAGTCAGTCATTTCTGTAAGGGATCTTATAATACAGCAAACAGGCTACATTAACATCATCAGACTAGCATCTGTATCTACAGGTTATTATCCTATGCTGAGTTTTGTTAAGCAGATAATCACCCGGGAATTTTTTCTTTTACATTTAATGAGCAGATGAACGGAAGAAAGCAGAAGAACTGTTGTAACTTTTACGGGCCTTTATATTATCTGTTACAAAACATAAAAGACGCACTGATCTGTACAGCCTACCTGATACGTTCCTTCCTCCTGGTTCATGTATAGTGCACATGTGCACATGCGTGTGTCAGTCGCCTCATTGACGTCATGTCTGTGTTCCACACTCTGTTAGCGATCACACTACATCCGTACCGTGCCTGAGTCAGACTAATTGTGTTCTGGCCCACCTGTCCAAGCGGACCAGGACACGGTTAAGCGTACCACAGCCTGGGCACGATACGGAGCGAGCACACTAGTCAAAAGAGCTGGACTTTGGGGGTCAGACATGCTCGGGCATGGTGCAGATAGTGTGTGTACACCCTGAACACCCCCCCCCCCCCCACCGTTACATTATTTACATGGCCTAGTTGATGCTGAATGTAATCTGTGAACTTGGTTTTTGTGTGATGCTTGCTTTAAATTCACATTCTGCATTGGGATGAGGTGGGGAGCTGAGCATATTACCCCAGTGCCAATGATCTGAAAGGCAGCCCGAGGCTGTGGGAATTGTGAGGAAGGGCCAAGTACATGAAAGGAGAGATTCTGCAGCAATCCCTTCTTTTATTTTTAAAAACCAGTGCACACAAATTAGGCAATACAATGTTAGCTTTGTCTTTCTCTCTCTCACTCTCTCTCTCACACACACACACACACACACACACAGGTTTGTGATTATATCTTTGTGGGGACTCTATGGGGAAAACTCTAATCCCAACATGACGACCTTAACTCCCACTCAGCCCTAACCTTATGTAACCAAACAAAATATGAGACTTTTGAGCTCATTGATCCCCAGGGCCCAATAATTAAAATCATTAGGTAACTGATTTCAGCATAATTTGAGCTGAATAAAATTTGAATGACTGGTGGTTAAAACCTCACAAATTAAACAAATATGCCAAAGAAAGTGTAAAATTACGTGAGTGTAAACTGACATGTGGAAACGACTCCTTCGTAGACACCCTGATAGCTTGTGTTGTTGCGTATTCAGTAATGTGTGCTATTCCGCGGTGATAAGCAGGTCGCAGCCAGCTTTCAAAAACAGCGCAAAATGCTAGATAGGTAAACAAGATTGTGTCTTTTAGAATGACAGCCATAAACTCCCAGGAATCCTTGACTGAAAGCAATGCCACTGAGTCAGAAGGTCATACAGGAACCAGGCAGATAATCACCAAGGGGAAGCGTTTCCCCCAGGTAGTTAAAATACCTGCAGTATGTTCAATAATAAAACTTCTTATAACTGTTAACATTGACATTTCCTGGGCTTGGCTTCTGGCCCGCGAGAGGCGAGCTGCCTCCTGTGTTGACATTTCCTTGCTCCCCCAACAGAGAGTAGAGTCTCCTGCCATCTCTTTCCTGACTCTTGGAGACGCCCTCGCTGCCCCCACTCCCCACCCGCCAGCCCGTCTGCATTCCAGCCTGCCTTGGATCCATCCCCCCCCCACCGGAGATGACCCAGGTATGTGTGTCTTTCTGGGATGAGGTGCGATGGAATAATGAAGCTGCTGTATCCAGAGCTTTTCCCCCCAAACCCTGCCACAGAATGAACCCCTTTGTCTGGGAATCTCTGACACTCCACTTAAGCAAATAAACATCCCTGCTGCTGGAAAAGTGTAGCTTTCAGGCGCCAGATGATTTCCATGATCCAGCTTCCTTCGACATCCACGTGGGGTATTTATTCATGATCTGGAAAAAGGAGGTGAATGTAAAGGCAGCCTGTAGATCATAAAGATAAGGAGTCCAAACCCCCCAAGTTTACTTGGGATGAACAGCGTGTGGTGCAGAAAGCGACACATCTTGTTTTTGCTCTCACACATGCCCCACGGTCTACACAGATTAAATAACAGAGGGTTTTGTTCTCTGTGAGATGCTGATGCTGCTTCAGAGAGAGCTGATGTTCCTCTGACAGAGATTCATTATTCAGGAAAACACATCAGCCAGGCTGGAGGTTGTTACACGCTCCCTTCTTCTTGTCTTGTATTTTACATGGATCCTTTGTCAGTCAGCACAGAAGGAAGCTATAAAGTAAGTTAGTCTAAGCTCACCACAGCGCTGCTAGAAAGCTCCATTTTTACTGGGGACGGGGGGGCTGTGTCGCTTAGTGCTGTTCTATAACTCGGGGTCACTCTAAACTTTCTGTGTTGACTTCATTAACTAGCAAATTAGAATTAGTTTGGGGTACATGAACTAAGGATCAACATTCCATGTCAAGGGGGCAAGGGCAATCCAAAAGCAGCCTTAGGGTGAACGAAGAGTGTGTTTTGAAACACAGAAAACAAAGGGCCACCAGGGGGACCTAGAGCTAACCTAAGACCAGGGCCGAGGACCACAAGGCAGAGGGAACACCAACGGGGGGAGGGGGGCTGTAGCTCAGTGAGCCAAGTCTCTGTGCCTGTGATGGGAAGGATGCCAGTGGGTATGTGGGTGGCCGCCCCCCAAGCTGGGGGAGGTGTAAAGGGAATCTCCCTACAGGGATCAATAGTAGTATCCATTATTATTGTTAAACAATGACTAGACTAGGGAATCTAACACAAATGAAAACTTAAATATAAGGGAGACAAGGACTAAACAAGAGACAGGTGTGAGTAATTGAGACAAAGGGATGGAGACAGGATGGCCATCAGAGACCTCTGCTGGTCAAGCAGGAACACAACAGGGCAGACAAAGACCGAACATGATATAACTCCAGGCACAGGAGGTACTGCCAGGACAGGAACAGACACACGGGACCAGGACTCAGAGAAACAAGACACAAAATCGGACAGGGCAGATGGAACTGGGGAAACAGGACGCTAAACCGGCTTCAGCACACGGGACCGGGGACCAATGAAAGAGGAGACAAGTACTAGTGGCACAGAAGGGGTAAAAAGGATGAGGGGAGAACCTGAACCCAAAAGGGAATCAAGACAAGTGGAGTACAAGACATCATGATAGGACAGATAGAAAGGGGAAAACAACTAAAGAGAGGCCTGGAGGACCAGGACAGGGTGGAGTATAAACAGAACCCTGGAGATGATGACCCAGTGGGACGCCACCACGGAAGGCCACCAGAGGCACAGAAGGAAGACGAGACTAACACAGGAATGGACAGAGGCATTAGAGGGTAATAACACAAAGTGCAGGGGACCACAGGAGGGATTACAGCCGTAGAGTGCGGCTTGCTGCAGTCTAGCGAATGTGGACCACACCGGGGCAGATGGCTGGGATGGCACCGGAGCGTGGAGGTATAGCTGTGGATAGACTGGAACTGGGAAGGATCAGAGGTGCTGGTGGTCTTGGATGGACTGGTGGAGGTGGAAGGGCCAGACCTAAGAGAATCTGGATAGTGTAAGCAGGATTTGTGCTAGATAAGGAGAGCCATCCCAATCATCTTCAAAGCTGTCCCTGTGATTGTGACTACCCCAGAACAGGAAGAAGTGGGTCTTTAGCAGGGTTCTGCATTGGGGCAAAAGTAGGCATGGAACTGGAGCAGGGATTGATGGTGTCAGACTTAGAGCAATGCCCACGGGATCCCACTCCAGGTTCTACAGCAGGGCATCTTCCAGGTCTTCCTTCTCCGGAGTGGTTGACGAGGCAGCTGCTGGTGCGACGGTCACTGACAAAGAGGCTGGGGAATGAGCTCTGGATGCACTGCAGGGGAACCAGGCTCCGGAGGCAGTGCAGGGGAACAAGGCTCTGGCAAGACTGCAGGGGAACCGGCTGCTAGTGGTGCAAGCAGAATGAGTACTGCCATCTTCTTTCCTATCCGCCAGAGAAGAGCTATTGCCTCTGGTGATTTCTGCACCAAGGACTCTCTCTTCCAGTGCTAGTGTAGTTCGAGGAGCAGTTAGAAAACGGGGGATGGCTGACTTCTTTGCCTCAGGGAGTTCAGGTGTAGCTCTCTGCCTCATGATTCGTGACACCTGCAGGATGTGGTCAGTAAGATTGATGGAGGCCCGGGGTCCAATCTGGGGGTGAAGGTCGCTGGATTGTTGTGTGAGTCCAATCATTCTGTCACACAGGTGGCCAAGGACAATCCAAAAGCAGCCTTAGAGTGAATGCAGAGGGTTTACTAACATTACAACACAGAAAACAAAGGGCCGCAAGTGGCCCTAGCCAGGGGGACCTAGAGCTAACCTAAGACCAGGACCGAGGACCACAAGGCAGAGGGAACACTATCCTACATAAACAATGATTAGACTAGGTAATCTAACACAACTGGGAAATTATATATAAAGGAGACAAGGACAAAATAAGAGACAGGTGGGAGTAACTGAGACAAAGGGAAGGAAACGGTGCTCAGCAGGAACCCCTGCTGGCTAAGCTGGAGACAGACACAGGACAGACACAGAGCGCAACACGAATAGGGTGAATAATGTCATTTTCAATATAAATACAAAGACTTTATGGTGAATTATGAATATTTTAGCTTTTGTATTTCAAGAGTCTACCTGTATATAAAAGTTGTTTTTTTCTGTGCGGATGCAAGGTAAATCTTTCTTTGTTAAAGAATGACATTTGATTTGACCTTGTTGAGGATGTCATTTACAGCTGATGAGCTATATAAATCGTTAATGCACTGTATAGTCTTTACTAATGGCCACTCTGACAAATGTACATGAATCATCATTAAAGTACAGGTAATTTCCTTTTCTGATGAGTTGATTATTCCTTTCCTTTTCCTCTTCCTCTTTGTTCCCTCAGCTGCCTCCACCTCTGAACGTCACTAGAACAATTCCTTTGCTGGAGTGTTAGCATTTGTTTCTGTGCCTGGCCCAGCGTCTGCCTTGGAGACAGCCAAGTGCTCCACATAGTCTCCACTGTAGCTGGCTAATCGGTGTTTCATTTCCAGGGTAAATTGCCCTGGATCACAGCGACATCCTGCCAGACAGCAGCCTGTCGTCAGCCTGTCGCCTGGATACTGGGAAGATACCTTCACCATTATAAGGGCGGGCTGGAATAAAAATGCTGCAGGGCAGCCAAATTAATAGCTGACCCTGTGCTTGGACCCCGAGCTTCACTTTCCACTGTATGTGTGTGTATGTGTGTGTCTTTTAAAAAAGAAGAGCATGATGGGAAATATGAAAATTAACAAAGCCCAATATACCTGTACTCCTACTTGTACAAATGGCAAACATAATTTTCTTTCATTTTAATTTAATTTCATTTAAGATGTCTGAACAGTTCAGTATATAATACATATAGAGTAGTATGTTTTAGTAGAGTTATTAGGTACATGAGTCTGATCATCTATGTCTATTTCGACCAAAAATTCTCCAGCATAACCTAGAGTCATCACTCAGGAATGAAGAATGTGTTTGCAGTGAGCAGCCTTTGAAATCCCACACCCATACAGTGAGCTGGATACTATGATTTGTGAATTAAAAAGCTAATGCTTGATTGAGCGAGGTAAGCCTCAGAATCTGGCTTACTGAGTTCCCTTTAATTTAGCCAGCACTGCTAAATCTGACCAAGATTTGTGTATTGAGAGATACAGTCCACATAGACAGGCATGGTCCACACACAGAGAGGCATAGTTACACAGGGCCCTATTTTCCACCAGCACAAAGTACAACGCAAAGTGGTTTTGCTAGTTCTGTGCCAGTGCATTGCTCATTTTCACACCATGCATGCATGTCGTCAAAATAGCAAATGATTTTGTGCCCTCTTTCCGCTCGTAGGAGTGGTGTGTTTTACATGAGGCGTAGCCGGGTGCATTGTCCGCGCATCGTCGGCGCATTGCTCTTTTAAGGCAGCGGAATGACATTGTGCTTTTGACCAACAGAAATTCCGTCTAAAGTGAGTGGCACATTGTTAAATGGTACTTAGGCGGTGTGTTTTACATGAGGCGTAGCCGGGTGCATTGTCCGCGCATCGTCGGCACATTGTTAAATGGTACTTAGGCGGTGTGTTTTAGAAATGTGTGGGTGCAGGATGCTCGTTACTGACACAGTATCATTAAAAAATCTTTCATGTTCATTATCAGAATTAAGCACATACTGTAACTGAAAGGACACCTGGATTGCTGAAAATGGGTTTCAGATGTTTAAATAAGTCAGGTGGAACATTACAATACAGCTCTCAGAAGGTCACAGCATTCTTTGTGGCATGTTGTATGTTGGACATCTGTTGGACATAAATGAGGTCACATTAGAGGACTTTAGAAGGCGTGATGCTGAACTGCATGTGCCAATGGCAACAAAGGAGTGTCTACTGGCGGCAGCGCGGGCAAAGAGGGGTCAGGTGGCAGCAGCGCGGGCAAGGAGGGGTCAGCTGGCAGCAGTGCGGGCAAGGAGGGGTCAGGTGGCAGCAGTGCGGGCAAGGAGGGGTCAGCTGGCAGCAGTGCGGGCAAGGAGGGGTCAGCTGGCAGCAGTGCGGGCAAGGAGGGGCTCATGATCCCAAGGCTCATAATAGCTTCTGTATTCCTCGTCTTCTAACATCATCATATGGCTTTCGGCACTGAGTAGATGATCTGGTGACGCCACGAAAACAAGGACACACTCGCTGCTACCTCATCTGGCACCTGCTTCACCCTGAAAGGCTTGGTGGAATAGTGGTGCTCCCGTAGATGATATGCCCAGCGCATTTTCACCTAGCACACAAACTCGTCTATTTCCTTGGGCGAAAAGTGATCTGTCTTGACAGGTAAACACGCCACTGTAATAGCAATGTGCTGTAGATCATGTGCTGCTGCTTTTTAAAGGTAGGGTGACGTGCCATTCCGATTGGTTCATTCCATGTTATGCCCAAAACAAGGCTCTGAATAATTAAGACAGTTAGAACAACCTTTATGCGCCTTGTACTGGCACAAAGTCTGGTTTTTCCACTGTCAAAATAGTGAATTGGACACATCCATTAATGTTAGTTGCACTTTGTGCTTTATGCTTTGCGTTAGATCATCAAAATAGAGCCCCAGAGAGAAGCATAGGTTACACACTGAGACAGGCACAGTCTACAGAGCCAGGCATGGTTAACACACAGAGATGGGCATAGTCTACACACTGAAACATGCACAATCTAGAGAGACAGGCACAGTCTACAGAGATGGGCATGATCTACAGAGACAGACACAGTCGACAGACACAGGTACAGTCTACAGAGACAGGCACAATCTAGAGAGACAGGGATGGTCTACAGAAACATGCATGATCCACACGTAGAGACAGGTACGGTCTACAGAAACAGGTACAGTCTACAGAGACAGACACGGTCTACACACAAAAACAATGATATGCAAATAGTTCTCATTTACTGGTGTAGGCCAACCCACAGAAATATACCTGCCAGCAATCAGTGCAGGAAATAGTAACTAGATCATTCCATTAATTGTTTTAATCTGCAGTCGTCTCATAAGCGATCACAGTGAGCCCACCTGGAGCAGCCATTCCTAATAATTACTCCAGGAAAAGCAAACATAACCAAAATTCTTAAGTTAATATTAAATGTAATTACTACACCACACTGTGTTACATGGTATGGTGCACAGCTGAAGCCAAATAACTATAAAAGCTAATTAAGTTGAAATGGGCCCTCATAGGCCTATGTTTTTAAATAATGACTGTATTATAATGAACTTTCAACTTGATGTTTGCCTGAAGGATAATAAGACATTAAAAGAAGTAGTTATATCTCACCCCTGCTAGAAGAAATTTAATTTTTATTTGAATTTCGTTGAGAACTCAGGGAAGCAAATTCCTACCTGTATGTGACTGCGAATAATTTTTTTAACAATGTAAAATGACAAGTTCTGTCCGTTAATCTCTGTCTCTCCAGCCATGTTCACTTTCAAATGAGATGATTAACAAGCACCATGTCAATGGATAGAGAGGCCCATTACACATTTGTGACAGTAAATTACAGTACATTTACAATCCAAATGAAATTTCATTAAGAGGGATATTGGAAAATGCCAGACCTGCTTGAGTGTCAACGTGTTCCGCTATCGCTAGTGCATTGCATTAGTGCCCCCTGTGGTTGAATGTATTCCTGCAGGTCTGCCTCATGTTATACCCAAAGCGCTGTCATTACTGTGCAACTTCCTTCCTTCATTTTTTTAAATATCAAGCTTGAGGGAAATTGTTTTGCTGGTTACTGCTGCTTTTTGTTGTCAAGGAAACACTTTGAGGCTTGTTGTTAGTTAGTTTGTGTGTGTGTGGGCGGGCATATTTCAAAGCGTAGCAAAATTCCGGCTCTGTGCTTCTTCCGTGCCGACTAGCTAAATGAAAAGGGAGAACCGCGCGAGAGTAGTTACGCCGTCACGCTCCAGCGACGTCGCCAACGTTCCGCCAGAGAGCCGAGGACCACATTAGCGCGTGATCCCTGCAGATTTGGAATGATCACATTGGCGCTATCAGGGGGCAGCCCTGTGTAATCCAGCCTTTCAGATCCCAGCGCATCTGAGTTCTCTTACTTATTTCCCTCATTCCGCAACCTTCGCTTCTAACTAATTCACCAGGCAATCACTGATCTTCCCTTTCTTTTTGGACCAGAGAGCATGACATAAAACTTGCTTCGTAAGACTCATTCAAGAAAGAAAACCTGGCAGCGTGGAAGTCCCGCATCTCAGGCCCGATCACTGCGGTATTTTGATAACAATTACGAGTGTTTTCCACTGGAGCTGGATGTTAAATTGTTTTTTTAATAGGGTGACGCTACATCTGCTAACACATATCTCCGTTGATACAAATCACATCTTTTCTTCTAGTGTATATCTTGAAAACAGAAAAAAATGGATTCCACTAAGAACGTAATTCTAGAGAAAGGCTTCATATTTCCTTTAAATAATTTATCTTCCCAACTACTCATGGCAGTAAAAGACATTGCTCTAGTAATTTTATGACGCATCACGGTTTTATTATTTTCTACATTGTTTTCTATATTACATGATAAACAACTAGTTGCTGTCGATGTAACATATTCCAATGTTTTGCTTCCCTGTAACGAAACGTGGTGTCACTTAATCGTGGTTGAATTTGGTGTTGTAATGGGAATGACAGGGTCTCTTTGACAGAAAGTTCGGCAGTGCGGCGTATAGCTTGCAGTCTAGCGCCTGTGATCTCCGAAGCGCATAAAGGGTAGGTAAGGGGGAGCGGAGCGGAGCGAGGCTGCTGATTTGAAGCCGTTTCACTGCGTCCGTGTGAAGTTGGCAGGTGACACTTCGCCTCGCTCTGATGTTCGAGCGGCGCGGGATGGTGCCGGTAACCATCGCAAACGGGGACGGGGGAGTGGCGCGCCCGTGATGCGCGGGCCGCTTACGGATGAAGCACATCAAAGAATCACCGGCGACTAATACAGGCAGGCAGGGGCAAGAAAATGAAAGGGAAAATTCCGGGAGAACTGTCGGAATTTCAAACGTGTCTCTAACGTGGAAAGCGAGCGTATCTGTACGGGTTGAGCGGAGCGGAGCATTACAGGACTGGGCCGGATTATTATATACATACTCAACTCTGAAAGCGCGCTTAGCTGGCTCTGCCTGCGGCGGGGCACAGAGGACACTTAGCTAGTCAGTCAAACACAATAGCGGGCTACGCCAAGTCGAGGGCCTCTTTGCATCTGACTGCTGCTTCCGTAACCTAATACGACTTCGATTGTCCCAGGGCAGATGCACAGGGCCGGACTTATTCAGCATATCATGCATGTATTTTTCTAGCTGTAAATGTTAGAAAAGCTATTGCGTTCAAGTCAGTCTTGAGTGACAGAACGAGCTTTGCTTTCTAATCCCTGTCTCTGGGCTGTTTGCTCTACTTGTCAGCTCCTCATTTAGCGCCGCTGTTCCACGCCACTAGCATGCTGCTCAAATGCTGAAAAATGCATCCAAGGGACAACAGACGTCTCGAGCTTCATAAGCGGCTGCGTCGTGCACGCTATCGGCAGCAAGTGACGCTTACTTGAGTGGGAATGAAAACAGCTTCCTTCCGTAAGCCTGACAGACTCATTGGCGTAGCACGCAGATTCGATGCTAGTAAATAAAACACGACGCGTAAATATCGATGTGGAGAGTCCCGGTACACAGACCGCCTCAGCTGATTGCCCGGGGGGGCGTGAAGGGCTGGCAATGAATGAACGTCTTTCTCAGCCTCGTATTTGTCAACCGCTGGCACACGCGCACTAACAATCCACCCCTCCCTTCTGGATATGTTTGTCGTCACAACAGAGGAGAGCTGGGAAACCCCCCGGATGGGAGTTCCCTCTCAGATAAACAGGGAATGAAGGAAAGCCAATCACAGGAGGACTTTAACTGCCACATGCACGAGTGAGGCAAAATTAAAAGGATGTTTCCTCCGCAAGCTGGCCTGGATTTTATTTAGAGTTTGTAGTGAATGAACTGCAAAGCCCAAGGCTTCCATGAGAGCTGTGCGGAGACATTGTCATTAACATTCACCTCACAGGATTACATACGGACTGCTGTTTTAAAGCAGCAGCTGACAAGACAGAAAGCAGATTTAAAATAGGAATCAGAAGAATGACAGACTCAAGAGGCTTACAAAGCGTTGACAGCCAGCTAGTAAAGGCTATCAATTGAACCCATTTTAACTAATGTCTCACACTGTGACTGAGTGATTAAGATAAATCGTCTTTGAGACTGTAAAAACAAATGTTTTAATTTTAGAACAGCCCTCTGAGGTAGTGATGTTATGATGTAGTAGGGATTGTCTTAGAGCTATATTAAAACTGTCTACAGCCCAGTTAAGTACGAAACAATAATTACATTCATTCATTCTGTGTAATTAAAAAATCTAGATAATAGTTTCATTTTTACATATTACAATTAAGAAAACGGTTATGGTTACAGCATATAAGGGTTTTAACCAGGAAATAAGCAGATTAATGGTTTTTAATGAGTATAGCGAGGTGGAAAATGTGCAAGTTCCTAGTTCCTAGTTGGACCCGCCGTCGTGGAGATGTGAGCTACGCGCACTACCCAATAAGCACTCGCTACATATGAGCTGCGCTAATAAAATTCATTTGCATGTATAATTTACTATATATTACAAAACCGTTTCAAGGTTAAGCCTCGTTTGTCAGGGCTAACCTTAATTTTTCATTTAACCACCGTTCTTTTTTGTCTTTAGTAAGAACAATGAACAGTAAATACCTTAAATCAATAAGAGATTCGAGGATGGTAGTAGTAATATCCTCAAGGATTATTTCTGTTGTTTGCCCTCCTCATCATTGATACTGAGGGTATGTGCTGTTATAGATGAAGGTTTTTCAGGGAGTAAAATATTTCCTGGAGACCTTCTTAATAAAACTGTGTTTAATTGCAATGAATACGCTTTCAAAACTCAGTGAGGCAACAGGGGGTGGGGGACTGCGCTGTTCTGTCTGATTTATGACCGCATTTGGTTTAATCCCATCATATACAATAATATTCCCTAAAAAATCTCATTATCAGAAAGTGATGAAGCCAATATATTTAACTTTAGCGTCGCGGAGACATAATCAGGGTGACAGCAGTGTGAGGAGTGTGAGAGCTACGCGACGCAGCCAGATTGGGGGGGGGGGGAGGTACACGGTGGTCTTTAAGGTGGCCGCGATCTCTTCTCCCCTTCTTTGTAATTTTTTAATATGACCAAGCGGGTGGGGTGCTGTCGATTTCATCTCGGAAGAAAAGACTGAACTTATCCCAGAGTAATGAACCCGGTCGCCTTTAAGGGCCCCGCCGGCAGGGGCACGCGGCTCGTTACGCGCTCTGTGGGCCATGTGTCGGAGGCGACCTCCGGGACTCCAGAAGTGCGCAGTGACAAAAGCAAGAGTAGCGACTGTCCCTCAGTCATAGATCTCAGCAGACATTAAAGTGCCGAGCGACACTGAATGGCTCACTGCTTTCTCACTCATTCATGTGACAGCTAACAGCCTATTGCGCCTAATGATTTTCTGTCATGTTCAGCCTGCAGTGTAACTGCATATTAATTATTATCACGCAATGGACACATCAGCTGAAAAAAATCGGCTTCCTATGAAGGCTGTCAAATGAGTTTTGTCTGACTGTTACGAAGTGCGCTGTTTGAACCTTTGCGTGCATTGCGCAGTGTTTAAACGATAGGCCTGTTACAGTTGCAGAGTTATGATTTCAATATCCATGATCATAAAACAATAGCTACGATTATCTGTGCTTCGGGTCATGTTTCAGTTTGAATTTATCAGGGTTGTCGACTTTGGTCAGGTGGCTGGCCAGATATTTTCAATTAGAGGATAGTCTGCACACTCCTTTATATGTATGTAACAGTTTTATTACCTTGTAAATAGTCTGTAGGGTTTGCAAACTACTCCAATATAGCTTGATGTAGCTAATTTTAGGTTTATCATGGAAAAATATATATTTGCCTCAAGATTTCTTTTGTAAATGTAAGAGTCAGAAAGTTTGTCACGCCAGATGACTGAGAGTTGGCAGCCCTGATTTATGCAGAAGAAAAGTCAGCACAACATCAACATCTTATTTTTCCATATCTCTTACTTGAGAAGTACTAAATCATGTTTGAAGGCTGACATTAAATCAAGGACCTATAGTCAAAAACCATTCAATAGATAGGTGAAGGAGCTTTATATATCAAATCACATGAGTCACATGATCACAGACAGTCTCTTTGGATTTTTTCTCCTTTTCCTGTTTCCTGAAAGAATGTTTGATTTTTTTAACTTTCCAGTTCTATTAAAGAGAATTACAGGTAGAGATTATCTACATATCCATCCATACATTTTCTATGAACCAGTCAAACATCCAAGTGTGTGAATGTGCATGTGAGCTACAGTATACATTTCATGGAGGTAAAGTGACGCCATTATGAAATTAGTTTAGTACCTATTTGTGCTGGACTGTATTAATTTGTGCCTTACAGTGTATGTGTGGCTATTTGTGAGTCACATTTAAGTATTTAATGCACAGCCCCTAATGATAATCCTTTATCTGCCATTTGTGAGTACAGACACATTGGAATTCTTCTCTTCCTGGCCCCATCTTGCTCTCCATAGCTTGGGGGTCACAGCACAGGGTCAGCCAACGTGTGGTGCCCCTGGAGCGGGGGGGGGGGGTTAAGGGCTTTACTCAAGGGCCCACAGACATGTGACTGTTCTGTGGAGGCTGGGCCTTGAGCCAGTGACCTCACCCCCCCAAACCGAAGCACTAATGCCCCTGACTCTCCATAAACCAAGAGGCCTTAATGAGGGATTGTAATGCCTGTTGTGAATCTGAATAATATACAGTGTAACATAAACAATGTGCAGGGATTTATGTTGACATCAGCTGCAGTCATTTTGCATCAGCCTACCGTATATTTATGCTTCCTGGGGTAAAATGGGGGAATTTAAGAATTAAGGTCTTAGTTAACTAATAAAACATATTAGCTCACAGAGCATAAAAGTAGTGCAAGTGCTTTTATCCATTCATCCATTTTCTGTAAGCACCTGTCCTGTTCAGGGTGACAGGGGGTCTGGAGCATATGGGCACAAGGCAGAGAACAACCGAGGATGGAACCCAGGATGCATCCAGACCAAACCCCATGATAACAAGGGGAGAACATGCAAACTCCACACACATGGAGCCATGGTGGAGGCTCAAACACGGGTCCCTGAGGTCCTCCCAGGCGCCACCATGCCACCGCTGGAAATGCTTTTAATGTTGATATTTCTTTATTTGTCAGCTAGTATAATGCATTCCTGAATAAAGGTTAATGCTTTGAAAGGTAATTGTGGTGTATGTATAAGGTCTGTAATTTCAGATCCGTGGTACTTGTTTTTTTTTAATAAAGTGTTGGTGATATTTAACCTCTTAAGTAAGATAAACTCTTTCTAAGCTTCTTATCAGTGCCTTAAAATATACTGGGCAGCTTGAGTGCAATGACAGGTGGCGTTCAGAGCTATGTTAGGTAGCTAAGATGGCAGGCGGCGTTCAGAGCTACGTTAGGTAGCGAAGATGGCAGGCGGCGTTCAGAGCTATGTTAGGTAGCTAAGATGGCAGGCGGCTTTCAGAGCTACCTTAGGTAGCGAAGATGGCAGGCGGCGTTCAGGGCTACGTTAGGTAGCTAAGATGGCAGACGGCGTTCAGAGCTACGTTAGGTAGCGAAGATGGCAGGCGGCGTTCAGAGCTACGCTAGGTAGCTAAGATGGCAGGCGGCTTAGTGATTTCCTGTGTGATACAGCCCCTGTGTCAGGTGTTGACATAGAGGCTTCATTACTCTTCATCTGACGTGAAGGTGGCTCCAAGGTCCGCCTGTTAGCCAATCGAGATAGAATGCCCGCATGATTGTAATCGCGGAGGGACAAATATGGTGGTAATTAAATCATAATGGGGTTCAGTCGATAATGCGTGGGTGATAAATCCACAGATGGGCACGGGGGGGGGGCGGATGTTATAATCTGTCAAATGATGGCGAATATCTCAGCTCCTGCTAGAGATTATGTGGGAAAGTCAAAGTTCATCATGCGAATACTGAGACAGAAGGTCCATTCTGCACTTACTGACCTGGGAACAGTTGGGTTAAGCTGTGACGTTGCTAGGGAGTGATTAGGACTCTGATCAGGATCTGTAACTGCTTCCCTGCCCAGCCTTAAAGCCCAGACTGGGAATAAGCCTGGAGGACAGAAGAAGGGAAGCAGTTATGCATGGGGGGGTTTGTTGGTGGAAGGGGGGTGCTGGAGGATGACAGCCCTGATTGGACCGTCATCTCAATGCCCCCGTTCCCTCATGTTCCACAAACACCTTATGGGAAGCTGAGTCTTCTCCTCACATGACCCTGTTCAGCTGTGATGTCATTGTGTATAGACAACTGACCTACCTGTTCTTGTTCTTCTATATTCCTTTTGTATAAGAGCTCTGTAACACTTCAATTTCTCATTCGTGGGATAATAAAGGTTTATTCTATTCTATTCTATTTGTGTGAACCATGAGTCTCCTATTCTGTTTTTCCTGTATGAAAACTTTTTTTTTTATTTAGATCAGCCATTATTGTAGCTGGAAACACAAGCACAACCTGCTATTGAAGATGCACAGATAATCAATCAGCTCAGTGGTGTGCCTGCCTCGTGCTCTTCTGTAAATGGCTCTCATCAGTGAGAACACACTCATGGCAGCTTGCGGACACCAGTCCTCATTAGAATGTACAGAAGACACTGCTTCCCTTTGTCTGGGATGATCTAATTAGCGTTAAGCGGAAGGCCTCCTGATTGCTAAGAGCACTGCTGCTTCTCCTGCTCGCTGGGCCGCAGGAGGGCGGCTCTGCGCTTTACATTGATTGTCTTTTCCCCCATAAGTCTCTCCATCGATGGACTGTCCACCTTCATGTACTACTGGTATGTAAGAACAGGAAAACAGAACAGTGGTAAGGTTATGGTCTGGGGTCAAGAAACTTTGATATATGGGGGGCATAATTTAATTATTTAAATGCAAAGGTATATTTTTGGCTGGGGTGAATGATGGCAAGTAAAATATTGGGGACACACGTCTCCCTGGGTCCTACACCCCTTCCTGTGCAGGTAGGGCAGTCTGCCAGGGAAGTTTTGCGCAGTTCATTGTAAGATGGTTTCTGGCGCTTTAACAAAAGGTTAAATCTCTAATTGAAAGAGAAGCCAGACAACGAGGAACATTACATTTATAACTGAAAAACAGGTCTCAGCAAAAACAAAAAAGAAAAATGCAGACTGGAGGCAAACACTGCACTAACCTAGTCTGTCAACAGCTGTTGGAGCACTGACTAGTCCTCGCTAAATAGGCTCTAGGTTGAAGCAGGACGTCACGGACCATGTAGCTAGTTAGCATATAGCGGGGAGATGTCCAGTGTTTGGATTTCATGCTGTGCAGACAGCAGACATGCAGGGAGAGCGGCTGCCTCTGTGAGTCACGCCTGACACTCCTCTTATTAGAAAGCGCTTCTGTGAGTCCGAGGCCGACTGCACTGGCGTCCGGATCCTGGCCTACTCGGCAGAACTGCTGCACGGCAGCAAAGCAGGGAGGGATGTGCTCAATTACACTCCAGCTCCAGCCTCTCGCCACTCAACAGAGGAGCCAAATTGGGCTGTTATGGAGACCTTCTTAAACGCTAAGCTTGGCTTGGGCTGGATAATTGGAGGACGCGCGTATGACTGGTGAATTGCGGCTCCTGAGTTCCCAGTTTCAGCCCTCCTCATGTCACAGGGTGAAATTCAATAAAGAAGCTTTTCTAAGAGGAAAATAATGGGGTATTTAGAAGGTTGGGGTCCTTGTTTAGATTATTTCCAAGTCAGACTCTCATTGTTTTTCTTTTGGCTTTTCCATGCTTTTTTACACATTTACTGGCAATTGTAATTGGCTTCATTTGACAGAATGTTGAAAGGAAACTAAATTGTTAATGAACAGGTCAGTGGCCAGTTAATTAGGTTCAGGACTCTGAGTTTACAGTTTTTTTAAAAGAGGATTTGATAATTGTTTCATTAAGGGCATTTAAAGCATCATTAAATAAGGCCTCCTCTTTAAAAAATGACAAGAGCTTTGCTGCCTAATCTGTTTTATTACCAGGATGTGTAAACGTCTTGATGCTAATTGCTTTCAGCTGCAAACTGAACAATATCAAATTGTCTCTAGGATTAATTATGAGCCCATTCTCTCCTCATAAATAATAACAGGTACCCCCAAGCACAGCCTGATGGGAATTATGTTTGGAAATTGCCCCTTATTAATAACACCAAACGATATAAAGCCTCCAAAGTGTCATTTTGCCTCATCTTTGGCCGCTTGTCATCATGAATAATTACAGTGGCATAAGAATAGGCTGTAAAAAAATCCCTCAGGTTTTTGAAACTTGGTAGAAGCAGCTAATAGTGTTGACAGTAACTGAGAGTTTACACAATATTTCTTTATATTGCAGTATTGTGAAAAGGGGTGGGGGGTGCAACAGAATGACAAATATGTAAATGGACACTGCGTAAAAGACACTGCGTGAAAGTCCTTCATGCAAGACCTTTTTCACTCAAAAGATTCAGCAGATCTTTACTGTCGATATACATACATACATACGGTATGAAATATTGTCTCCCTGAGCCCCTGTGCTGCTAGATTTACACATTTACAGCATACTAATATTTACAAACTGACTAGACACCATACTTCAGGTCCATTTGCACACTGACTAGACAGTATGATTTTTAGGATAACACTCTTCCATCAGTCAGCAGCTAATGTGCACTTGGGATGGGGGGCCCAGTGTCATCCCAAAGCTGCATGCTGTGACCCTCTTTTCCTGTGACGCCTCCCTCCATGCTGTGACCCTCTTTTCCTGTGACGCCTCCCGCATGCTGTGACCCTCTTTTCCTGTGACACCTCCCGCATGCTGTGACCCTCTTTTCCTGTGACGCCTCCCGCATGCTGTGACCCTCTTTTCCTGTGACGCCTCCCGCATGCTGTGACCCTCTTTTCCTGTGACGCCTCCCTCCATGCTGTGACCCTCTTTTCCTGTGACGCCTCCCGCATGCTGTGACCCTCTTTTCCTGTGACGCCTCCCTCCATGCTGTGACCCTCTTTTCCTGTGACGCCTCCCTCCATGCTGTGACCCTCTTTTCCTGTGACACCTCCCGCATGCTGTGACCCTCTTTTCCTGTGACGCCTCCCGCATGCTGTGACCCTCTTTTCCTGTGACTCCTCCCGCATGCTGTGACCCTCTTTTCCTGTGACGCCTCCCGCATGCTGTGACCCTCTTTTCCTGTGACGCCTCCCGCATGCTGTGACCCTCTTTTCCTGTGACTCCTCCCGCATGCTGTGACCCTCTTTTCCTGTGACGCCTCCCGCATGCTGTGACCCTCTTTTCCTGTGACGCCTCCCTCCATGCTGTGACCCTCTTTTCCTGTGACGCCTCCCTCCATGCTGTGACCCTCTTTTCCTGTGACGCCTCCCTCCATGCTGTGACCCTCTTTTCCTGTGACGCCTCCCTCCATGCTGTGACCCTCTTTTCCTGTGACGCCTCCCTCCATGCTGTGACCCTCTTTTGCCTGTGACGCCTCCCGCATGCTGTGACCCTCTTTTCCTGTGACGCCTCCCGCATGCTGTGACCCTCTTTTCCTGTGACGCCTCCCTCCATGCTGTGACCCTCTTTTCCTGTGACGCCTCCCTCCATGCTGTGACCCTCTTTTCCTGTGACGCCTCCCGCATGCTGTGACCCTCTTTTCCTGTGACGCCTCCCTCCATGCTGTGACCCTCTTTTGCCTGTGACGCCTCCCTCCATGCTGTGACCCTCTTTTCCTGTGACGCCTCCCTCCATGCTGTGACCCTCTTTTCCTGTGACGCCTCCCTCCATGCTGTGACCCTCTTTTGCCTGTGACGCCTCCCGCATGCTGTGACCCTCTTTTCCTGTGACGCCTCCCGCATGCTGTGACCCTCTTTTCCTGTGACGCCTCCCTCCATGCTGTGACCCTCTTTTCCTGTGACACCTCCCGCATGCTGTGACCCTCTTTTCCTGTGACACCTCCCTCCATGCTGTGACCCTCTTTTCCTGTGACGCCTCCCTCCATGCTGTGACCCTCTTTTGCCTGTGACGCCTCCCGCATGCTGTGACCCTCTTTTCCTGTGACGCCTCCCGCATGCTGTGACCCTCTTTTCCTGTGACGCCTCCCTCCATGCTGTGACCCTCTTTTCCTGTGACGCCTCCCTCCATGCTGTGACCCTCTTTTCCTGTGACGCCTCCCGCATGCTGTGACCCTCTTTTCCTGTGACGCCTCCCGCATGCTGTGACCCTCTTTTCCTGTGACGCCTCCCTCCATGCTGTGACCCTCTTTTCCTGTGACACCTCCCTCCATGCTGTGACCCTCTTTTCCTGTGACACCTCCCTCCATGCTGTGACCCTCTTTTCCTGTGCCATCTCCCGCATGCTGTGACCCTCTTTTCCTGTGCCATCTCCCGCATGCTGTGACCCTCTTTTCCTGTGACACCTCCCTCCATGCTGCCAGTCTGCTCCCTCACTTTCCATGACTCCCACCCAGGTCTGGAGCCATTATCCGTGATTTCCCAGTACACACGCTGAAGCTTCTTTTTCGGGGGGTGAGGGAGGAGCAGAGTCCAGCAGGAGCCGGGGAGCGACGTTCATGTTTATAATGACTCAGATTTGGGGCCCGAGGGGTATCAGGGCCACAGAGCCTCTTAGCACTCCTCTCACAATATATACACAGAGCTGCCATGTTTGTATGGTGCGTTGTCTTCGTCAAACCTTTTTCAGAAATGCATAAAGACGTATAATTATGTCATCGATGCAGAATTCTGGTGTCTTGACTCATATGCAGTATCCTGCATCTTCTCAGAAACTATGGCCATCGATCCATCATGAGAGCTCTGAGGGTGAATTATTATTGCTAAACAAAATACTCCAGAGTCAGCCAGTTGTAGTAATAATCTCACCAGACAGGCTGATCTGAATATAGTTCTGTGAGGCTCTCATTTCTGAGTAGAAGATTTCATTGGAGCTCATTTTCCTCTGTTTGACGGTGGAGCCTGACGTAAATTTCAAATTGATCTGAGGCTAATTCAAAGAAGAGAAAAATATCTTTAAAAATTCTTCCCACTTCACCTGCCTCCATCTGCTGTAGTACAAACAGGCAGAGTCTGTCTTAAATCCCCAAATATGTAAAAGGAGATCTGGTGATTTTAAACTGCAATCATGTAAAAAAGAAGATGGCCAATAACTTGCATTGCATGTATGAAATATGTTTTGGCCCTTTGCTGCATATTCATACCTGCAGTAATTCCCAGGATGTGTTAAGTTTGGCAACTTTATTTATAATGCACTTTCACACAACAGGCACTCAGGCATCAAACAATCCCAGCGTATAACGACTGTGAGCCCCTGAATGCTTGTTGGCCTGTCGTGGTTCTGTAGATGTAGTCCTTGGGGCAGCAAATTAACAATATTTAGAGTGGTATAAGAAAGTTTGCCTGCTTTTTTAGAATTTCTGAATTAAAATGTATTTCATAACGCTCTTGTTATGAAAATGAGCCAAGATGGCGGTGCGGGAAGATGCAGTGGCTAGACTCTCTGTCCTCATGTCTACTCCTACTGACCGATGAAGAAGGTCAGAGCCATCGCTATGGACACTATGCACCCAGGCCACTACCAGCCAGCAGTCAGATTCCTGATAAACAAAACCAGAAAGTCGTTGTCCATCACCCCTCCCCAGAGAGGGATTTCCTTAGTTAATTTGTAGTTATTTAATTATTTCCATTTAGTTTCACTCATTTATAATTTTTAAATATTTCTTCCTGTCTTTGCTACTAGCTTCCTCAAATCATGTTCTTTGCCAGTTTTGTGCAACTTACTCTCCCCAAGGTCGTCTGACCTCCTGACCCCAAGAGTCTGTACGAAGACCATAGATAAAGGGCCTGCTTCCCTCAGGGGGGGCAAGGACAGACACAGACAGACACTGAACCGGCCGTGTGTCAGCATCTTTCTGTTATATCTTAATTTTGTCTTATTACATGGCTCTCTGGAATGCTTGATTCTGATTGGTCAGTTCAGACATTTGCAGGTTCGTTCTTTTCAAATAATAACCGCTCCAAAGTAATAACGCATAGCCGGTACTACTTGTATGTAGTGCGCCAACAAAGATTACCGTTTAAATATGTTAATTTAAAACAAATATGCCAATAAAATGTTTCAAATTCATATTCATGTCCAGTTTTTTTCCTTATGTGGCAAGTAGCCGTGTAATAAGCGGGATAATGTACAGGCAGCCGGTAGTTATCGCGAAATAAGCCCCTTCGGTGTGATACAAGATCACACTGATCACACTGTCGGGGCTTATTTCTGCAATAACTACCGGCTGCCTGTACATTATCCCTTACTTAATAAACTACTTAAGCTTAAGGAACCTGCCTCATCATTTGACTCTAAAAGAACCTGAGGTTTCACAAAGAAACCTCTCTGCAAACCTACCAACATATCGCTTCTCAGGAAATATTGTCAATGTTGTATATTACAAATCCAGTTGCAAATACCACTCAAAACACTAATTTATTTAACTGCACAATTATAGAATCCCCTACTCAGATTGTTTACTATTTGATACATGTCTGTTCTCATATGAACAGGTGGAAAAACGGGTGGATTGCCCTCTTCAGGTCAGGGAAGACGTACTGCCTCAAGTGGAGAAGTTCAAGTATCTCGGGGTCTTGTTCAGGCTTAGGCGAGATCGGGAGCTGGATAGACGAATCGGAGCGGCATCTACAGTTGTGCAGGTGCTTAACAGGTTCGTCGTGGCTAAGAAAGAACTGAGCCAAAAAGCGAAGCTCTCGATCTATTGGTCCATCTTCGTCCCTACCCTCACCTATGGTCATGAGCTATGGGTAATGACCAAAAGAATGAGATCGCGAATACAGGAGACCGAAATGAGGTTTCTCCGCAGGGTGTCTGGGCTCTCCCTTAGGGATAGGGTGAGAAGTTCGGATATCCGGGAGGGCCTCAGAGTAGAACCGCTGCTTCTCCACGTCAAAAGGAGCCAGTTGAGGTGGTTTGGACACCTGGTGCGGATGCCTCCTGAGCGGCTACCCCCGCGACCCAAACCCCGGACAAGCGGCAGATAATGGATGGATTCTCATATGTCAATTTTTATAACCAACATTTACAATTTTGCAATCAATGTTTTTATTTATTTATTTATTTTGTGAGAGCTGCAAAAGGAAAAGATAAATGAAATATCATCATATGAAAGTATGATGACAGTGAAGCTCTCTCATCTTGGAGATGGATGGAGATTAGATTAGTCTCTCTACTGTTTTGCTTATATAGTTTGTTCATATAGTATACAGTATATAGACAAACTATATGTAATTGTGGAGTGTTTATATCAGGGATTGTTTTTATCGTAACTTGATTCAATACACAGGGTGCACCTAGCACTATAATATAAGGGTAGTTATAGTAAGACAATGCGTGATGTGTCATAACGGCTTCCTTTATAAATATGGATGATGACCTAATGACATTATTAGAGATGCACCGATACCGATATTCGGATCGGTATCGGCACCGATCCAGACCTATTTGACGGATCGGGTATCGGCCATGCGTGACTGATCCACTTCATATACTTACTTATTTAGTTTTTAGCAATCAAATGCACGACAGCTCTTTCCCATTTTACATGTGTTTTTTTGCGGCATTCAAATCGAACGCTATGTCTGCCCCTCAGTCTTTTTTGCTACTCAGTGGGTGTGAGTACAGTGACTTCCGCCTGCTGTGACGTCATGCGCATACCCTTCGCAGTACGAGGAGCGTAAGATAAGACGTGACGATCTGGGAGTATTATACGCTTTTAACAGAAACCAGTAGCACAGCGATTTGCAATCTATGTAAAATAAAGTTTTGAGGTGGGAATAGCGTTTAATGGACAATCCCATTTAACAAAGCACACTATGAGACAAAACAAAGCAATGGATGATTTGGGAGTCGCTAACTTAATTGGACTGTTTTTCAAACTCGCTGCAGCTTGTGATACAAGAGGGGCTGCCATCACAACAAAAGTGTAACTGCGCTGACGTCAATGGGAGAAAAACTGTGTTAAAATTTTAAGCATTCGCCACTTGTGTACTTGCTTTGAAGATATTCATATTGAACTGCAAATGCCTCAGAAACGCTTAAAACAAACGAGGTGGAACAGTACGTTATGTATGTCTGTAGTAGCCTAATTAAATATTTTTTGTCATACATTTTTTTCATCTGTATTTACTAGCTTAAAAAAATAATATATAAAGTATAACAAAGTAAAAAGAGCTCTTATATCGGAAGCTGTATCGGTATCGGCAGTTGCGTATTGGAATCGGATCGGAACTGAAAAAATGTGGATCGCCCATCTCTAAACATTATACGTCATTAGGAATCACCTTTTGATTCCTTGCGTTGGTTGCTGATCCAAGACTGCTTGCATCTTATTAGCTACTGAGTGAGTGATTCTCCTTAAAAAATCATGTGAATCATTGACAGGGGTTTCAATTAGATTTAAACGTCTGGAGCAGCTGGAATGGGGAACTGCATTGTGGGAAAGCAACAGGCCAGAGCAGCCCGTGAATGAAACGACCAGTGGAGATGAGCCAGCTCCTTCCCAGACTGCTACACAGCTGCGGACCATTGCATTTGTCAACTTGGCTGTAAAGCAGCATCCTGTCAAGGCTGTTCATGTGCCCAGGTCTCATCTTCCCTGGCAGCCATCCTCCTTGCTGAGAATTCCAAGAGATGGAATGAGGATCAGATTTCACCCACTCAAGGTGTTTGTGAGCTGCAGGACCCGCTATCACCCAGCTGTTAGTTGATACATTGCTCGTTTTTGTCATGGAGACGTTATCGTTTAGTTTTCATTTTCATTCTTCTTCCTACACTGTTGTCTGTGACGAAAAGAGGCTCAGATTCCTACACCTGTATGTACATATGTACACACCAAGCACACACTTACCCTGCATCTTACTCTACACGTCACTTCAGTCGCAATCGCTTCCTGTTGTTATGGCACGTAAGGAAAGTACGTGCCATAAGGAAGATACGTGCGGTAAGGAAGGTACGTGCCGTAAGGAAGATACGTGCGGTAAGGAAGGTACGTGCCGTAAGGAAAGTACGTGCGGTAAGGAAGGTATGTGCCGTAAGGAAGATACGTGCCATAAGGAAGATACGTGTGGTAAGGAAGGTACGTGCGGTAAGGAAGGTACGTGCCGTAAGGAAGATAGGTGCGGTAAGGAAGGTACGTGCGGTAAGGAAGATAGGTGCGGTAAGGAAGGTACGTGTGGTTAGGAAGGTACGTGCGGTAAGGAAGATACGTGCGGTAAGGAAGGTACGTGCCGTAAGGAAGATACGTGCGATAAGGAAGGTACGTGCCGTAAGGAAGGTACGTGCGGTAAGGAAGATACGTGCGGTAAGGAAGGTACGTGCCGTAAGGAAGGTACGTGCCGTAAGGAAGATTTGTGCCGTAAAGAAGATAGGTGCGGTAAGGAAGGTATGTGCCGTAAGGAAGATACGTGCCGTAAGGAAGGTACGTGCGGTAAGGAAGGTACGTGCGGTAAGGAAGATAGGTGCGGTAAGGAAGGTACGTGCGGTAAGGAAGATATGTGCCGTAAGGAAGATACGTGCGGTAAGGAAGGTACGTGCGGTAAGGAAGGTATGTGCGGTAAGGAAGGTACGTGCCGTAAGGAAGGTACGTGCGGTAAGGAAGGTATGTGCCGTAAGGAAGATAGGTGCGGTAAGGAAGATACGTGCGGTAAGGAAGGTACGTGCCGTAAGGAAGGTACGTGCCGTAAGGAAGATACGTGCCGTAAGGAAGATACGTGTGGTAAGGAAGGTACGTGCCGTAAGGAAGGTACGTGCGGTAAGGATGCCTGCAGGTTCTCTGGACGTCCTGCCCACTCTCCCATTCGTCAGCCGCTCTGTCGGCTCCGCCTTCTCGACCTGGCCCCGCCTCCTTCGCCTTCGGAGCAGTTTCCAGTTCCCCGTCAGAAGAGGCCGCCGCTTTGTCACTTCGTCTGCTCGCTTCTCGCCTGTTAGCTCGCTCTTCGTTCGCTTTGCCTTTGTATGATTGCTTGTGTATGACTGTTTTTGTTCCTGGTTTTTCATTCTCGCCTCATCCCTTTTTGTACCTTTGATTAGGAAGTTTAGGCTTAATCATTGTTGTTTCGTTTACACCTTTTGGTTTTCACTTGGGCTTAACTTAGAGTGGGACTGTGTTCGGTAGATGTGCTTTTGTTTGTTTCTTTGGCCTTTGTCACACCTGAAGTGTTTGTGAAGTGTCTGTGAAAAACTATAAAAAAAACATAAAAAAGACTCCCTTTGTGTCCCGTGTTCCCTTCTCCTAGCCCCTGGTTGTCTTGCCTTTCCCATTCCCTCCTTCCCTTCCATGCTGTTAGGCTCCAACCCTAGACTGGAGCGTAACACTGTGAAAGCCGTTCTTGGCAAACCCCCCTAGCAGACCTCTGCACACAAGCACAGCAGCCTGACCCCACGCAGGAGTCAGGAGAGCTGCAGGGTCAGGGCAGCAGAAGGTCACACTTTTCACTGAGTTTGACAGTATTCTTGACACTGCTCCAGGTCACCTTTGCTCTGTCTGGCTTTTGGCAGGTAAAAAGACTCAAAGTCCTGCACCTCGTCCTCTCCAGCCGCCAGCAAAGGCCTCCATATGTTCCGCGCATGTCTCAGAGACATGACACCTGGTAACATGGGGCCACGGTGATTCCTGTTTTCCACTCCACCCTTAAAATCTAAAAAAAAACCTTTCATTGACTTTGGCTTAGCTGGTGGGGGGGTGTCCTGCACAGTGGGGTGGGCACTCTGCTGCTCTCAGACATAGAAGATTAATCTACTGCCTTCAGGTAGGTTAGATGGATATCAATGCTTAGGAAAATATGCAAAAATCTGTTTGGCTGAAGAAAAAAAATGAAGAACAAATTCTGCTTTTTCCTCAGGAAACAGATGCTGTCCTTCAGTGACCTTCTTAAAATGAGCTTGCAGCAATTATGTCACTAAAGCCTTTTAAGTATCAATTTCCAGAGATTATTTTCACGTTAAATTATTTATATATTTCCTCGTTTACTGTCAAGGGTTCAACTACATAAAACACATTATACACAAACAGTTATAAATGTGTCCTCTTACAATATAGTTTTACTTTGTATATTGTTTGCTTGAATTCCCAAAGCAGTGAATCCTGCATATATTTACGCATTGGGGGTTTATCACTTGTTCAAACTCAGGAATTGTAGTTTCAGGGAACCTTCAGTCCTGAGACAAAAATCAACAGCAGAGAATGTTCACGTCCTCATATAGTCTGGTTATAATATCCAGGGCATGCCATTGTGTTGTCACCTTGTGAGTGTCAGAAATCCTCTGTATGATGGCGACAGCGTAAAAGCACATGCTCCCCAGACCTAATATCACGCTAGCACAGTAGGCTAGGCGTGTAGCATGGCCAAATCCAGCCATCGGCCGCTTCATGTCTCTAACCTCACTGCCTCGGCTGTTTTGAAAATCTCCTGTTTTGATTCAGCTCTCTGTACTGTAGGAAAGCCCCTACACGCATAATGTCAATGTCAGTTTATACGACAAGGCATTCCGCATATTCCACAAGGCGGCCGACAATAGCTGTATTGTTTCTGCATAATTAATCTGTGTCGTGGTGGATATTACAGCGTCTGTAACCCCCCCCACAGAGCCCCCAAGTGGAAAGCAGCTGGCTTGATTGCACTGCTTAATAATGCAGATCAGCTCCTGTGTCTGAAAATCACTGGACATTTCACTAGGGAATTCCTTCAGGATCTTCCTGACTGAGACCCTTTGAGGGGACTTTGGGATAACGTTGGATTTCAGTTGGAGCCCAGGTAGACACAGATCCTCTAACATCCCATGTATGTGCTGCTGATGGTCAGCAGGAGGAAGAGTGGCTAAGGAGTGAGCTTTGGGACTAAGGGGCTCCAGCATTCAGTCTCTGAGTAAAGCAGGCAATTCGATATGCCTCGGTGAAATAACCTGCCTGTATAAATAGCTGATGTTTCTTCGGGTTTGTAATGTTATGCTTGCATGTTTGCGGTGCCCTTATCATTGTTAGGAAAAAATTGAAATGCTTGGAATAGAATGGATAGAATGGAAATGCTTGAATATAATGGTCAGTTGGTCAGTAATGAAGGAATTTGTATGAATGTGACAGGAAAGGTGTAATAATGTCACTCTTCCCTGTGTCGCTATCCTGTGGCAGCTCGCCTGCTTAAGGTGACACATTAGAATCCTAATGGTTTTGCATCGACTCCCTTCAGCTGTATTAGAGGGGTGGGGTTAACCACTGAAATAGCTATTATTAACCTTCCCGTCCTGTTGGAAATTTCGCAAAGCTGAGCCATGTAGCCTTTCTCATCCCACGTCTTCCATAGTGGGAGGCTACAGATATGCCCTCATTCTGCTTGTGTGGGGGGCCAAGCCGTCTAATTGGGAATGTACCTCAGTGAGAGCAGGGCAGATCAGTGGATGGGCCACAGGCAGTGTGAGAAGCCAGCCTTAAAATCCTGACTGTGGGCAGATGGAAGGTGTGACCTACAGCTCCCCAGCTGGTCTTTCAGAATGAAGGCAGACGACGTCTGGGAAAGGCAGGCCTTCCCCGACATCCACCTACAGCTCCCCAGCTGGTCTTTCGGAATGAAGGCGGACGACGTCTGGGAAAGGCAGGCCTTCCCCGACACCCAGGGGAACAGTGCTAATGAGGACGCTCCTCATCAGAAGGAGAGTCCGTTTCCAGCATCGTCAGTGTGAAGTTTCAGTGTGGCGGTCAGAAGTGACGCAGAGGGAGCCCGATATGATTTTGGGGGGGAGGGCAAGGTTGGAGAAAATCACTGCCTGTGAGGCATTATTGAGAACCCCCACTTTAAAGAATACGTTCCCAGCTCGACAGCTTGCTCATACCCTGCTATTAAAGTGCCTTAGACCGGATTTAACCTGCTATTTACTGTCTGTAAAAAGCACATGGCCGCTGCACTGAACACAGGAATGGACCCCCGTCAGGAGACAAGCCCCTGGGAGGAAACCGTTTATTAAATCTATCTGAATGACAAAAAACCGGCACCCCGCACTCCCCCAGCCCCCAGCTTGTCAGCTGTGATCTTCTTGGGGTGCGATCTGCACATGCCCCTGCCCTACGGGTCTCTTGCGGGCCCTTGCGTGTGCTTCATGGGTCTGTGTGTAACATGCCTGTAACATACGTGTCCAGGTCGCCCTTGTGTTCTGCCTGGTGAGCATAGCATGATGGTACTGCGGCATGAGGTTAGGGATAAGGTTCCTCTGCTCAGAAGGTCACTAGTTCAAATCGCAGTGTTGGCCCTGAACCTCAAAGTGTCCAGGGACTGTCTGACCCTGCTTTCTCCAACAAAAAAAAACAAAACATGTTACTACTTGCAAAACCTTCTGCTTGATAACTAAAATGGAAATAATGTAAATCCTGTTATTTATTTAGAAGGAAGCATGAGTAACAGGATCAGCTACGGGTTGCTGTTGTATACAAGGAAACAACGTTTAATTGGAATGGATTTATTATTGTGTGAAATATATTTCCTTCAGACTGACATGTAAAAATGACATTGTATGCTGTTAGAAGATGGAAGGGTACGTATGAACACAGCCCTGGAACATGAGTAAATTACAGTAGGATTCCCTCCATTCTTAAACATTCAATATGTGCATTAGATTAATAATGTTAAGTTACATGAATTGATCATTAATTAAGAATCATGACATCAGAATGGTGACATATACACCCCCGGCAGTGTGTGTAGGTGCTGGTTTTGGCAACAGGGGGCAACTGTGAAAATGGAGGGGAGGCCATGGGGGGGGGAGGGGGGTGCAGGCAGTTCCTTCAACACCCACTTTAGGAGGCCGGCAGGGGGGCCATCTCCTCATACCTGCATCTGCAAGCATCCTTAAAGAAAAAGAAAAAAAAGGCCTTTCTTCAGTCGGAGCAGGGGCGGATTGGCCATCTGGCAATTCTGGCAAATGCCAGAAGGGCCGGACCATTTTTTAAATGTGGGCCGGTCAGTTTTTTTTTTTTTTTTTAAATATGTATTGTTTTACATGCAGGCTGCTTTTATCTCTTGCAAGATGTGAATATTATGTTGATGATGATGATGATGACGATGATAATAATAGTAATAATAATAATAATAAATGTTAAGCATTTGGCCCAATCGGCGACAGCCGGCTGGTTTCGAGATGGGCTGACCCAATCCGACCCAATCAGAGGTTACGCGGACGTAATCAAAATCTGGCAAGAATGTCAAACAGTAAGTGTAACACAAGCTAATTGTCAGAGATGGACCGTAAACAATGGAAAGGCAGTGCCGAAAAGCTCAGAGAAAGCAAAAAAAAAGGCTCTAAAATCAGACGCTGCCAAATGCATAAAATTAACTGAAATATTCTCCAAAGGTTTAAATTCGGCTGCTGCATCGGAGGACAGTAGCGCGGTAGAGGAGGTAAGAAGAAAACAGAAAATATACTTCTAAGTCATTATACTAAAATATACTAAGTAGTTTTCAGACCATTCACGCTACATCTGACAGTTTTTGACAGTAACCTACACTGTGTTTAACAGTTGTAAGCTTAGCGTAGAACTCCCGTACATTTTAAAATGTCATTATCAGCAGATAACGTGGGATTTAGGGTATACAGACTGCTGTATGCTACTAGCAATATAGTCTAACATGCAAAAGAACCTATAGCTATAGCCATAGTACTGTAGGCATTTGTAGTGAACTCTGAATACATAGCTAGTCTTTAAAGTAAAACATTAAATACATGCATAGGTTGCAGTATGTAATTAATCCTTTGGTAGGGTGGAACATAGACTTCTATTACAGGCAATAGTGTAATATATCTACTGTATGCAATAGTTAGACAATGTAAAATGAGACATTGGCTTGCTTATGTTCTCCCTTGACTGAATCGTGTGTTCATCTATTCAAAACTAGAATGTTTCTGGACCCAGTGCAGATACTGTAGCTCAGCTGCTGCAGCAGAGTCAAGTATCATGGAGGTAGGAAGACAGCAATGAGAGAGACACACCCTGACACAAATGCTGAGAGTTTCTTAATACTGTGTATAGAAAACTGATATAGAAACCAGTTAGGGGTTGCCAGTGGGGGACTAGTTCACCACAGATGTCTGATCAGAGACAATGAGATGCAATCAATCCAGAATTCTTTTGATTCTTTATTCTTTCCACAAAGTTTCCAACAAGTACTGAGCATGCAAGTGCTAACAATCACTTTGGGGTATCCATGTGGGTTGGTGTGTATGTGTGGTCTACAACAAATTAGAATAAACAAATTAAGGAATCAGAAAGGTGTGTGTGTGTGTGTGTGTGTGATACACATTCACAGGTTACTCCTATCATAAGTAATAGCAGACAAACGGCATAAACAGACAGCACACGGACTCTACAAGATTCACAGATTGTTTTTGTTCCAGTCACATACATTGCATGTTTAAATATCTATTACATATGGTACTGCTTATATTATTTCACCATCTGTACACCAATATAAGTAGTGAATGTGCGTGTCCGTGGGTGGGGCTGTGTCAGTGTGGTAATGTGGGCTGGTGTGGCTACAGTGCCAGGGCTGAATTTTTGTCCCAGTCCGCCCCTGAGTCGGAGCCACCACATTTGTTAAAGAGAGGAAGCTGTGTTTATCCACGCCAAAGGAGAAGTAGGTCTGTACAGGGAAGCATCTCACTGTTTGCATAATAGATTAAAAATTAACATTTTTGCTCATTTGCTGTGTGAACAGAGGAGTGGAAGAATAACACTCCATGCGTATCAGATCAGCCAGCCTACCGTTTGGCTCTGTGTATTATTTGACAATCTAAAATTTGTAATTTGCATGAAATTGCTTAATTAAAATACAGTCACTTGGGGTATTAATTTCTTTGTCTGGCAGTCTAATCTACGGGAGGCAGAGTTGGCAGGATGTAAAAGCCTTTCAGATAGAACTGTCAAAGAGAGCAGGCAAGAAATGATATGTCCACAGGGAGGTTTGGCAAGCACATGCGTCATGCCACCAAGGCGGGCGCACGGCCTTCGAGAGAGCATCCATGAATGCCCATGTCCGCCATTAATCGGCTGCCCCACTGCACCAACACATCACCACCTTACGCATTTCACCTCTAAGCCTTAGACCACTCAACTACAAATTAAATTGTACATAAAAGGCAGTGTGATCAGGAGCATTAGCTGCATTTAAAGAACGTAAAGTGTCACTCCAAACGGTTCTCCTGTGTGGTTCCCCAGTGATGGAATATTGCACTTATTGGCCCTTGCATGGTCTTATTAGGCTCTTACTTTGTTATGTTTAGTTGTGTAGGTGTTGTGTAGCTCCTGCTCTAATACTACTTACACCCTAACTGGGCATTCACTGGGAGCTCAGCCTAGATGCACTTACACCTGATCATCTCCCCGGCCTCATGAATGTTGCAATGTGCTCTTTGCCTCGCTGTACATCACATTGGACAAAAGCGTCTGCCAGATATGTGAGTGTAATTTTGTAAATTTTCATGTTTGCTGAACGCACCATTTTGTTAATTAGTTCAATGAGATTAATTATACGAATTGAAACATGAAGATTCAGTATTTTTCCCAGTATATTTTTATTGCTTATTATGGTTTTTTTGCTCATAAAGGCATTTTTGAGACTCTAATGGGTTGGCGCCCCATCCTGGGCTGCTCCCTGCATCGCGTCCATAGCTTCCAGTATAGGCTCCAGACCCCCCGCGACCCTGAAGAGGACAAGCGGGTTTATAAGATGGATGGATAGATGGATGGATGGTTGGATGGATGGATCGGTGGAATTTTGTGATGATATTATAAGAAAAGAGCCGAGGGCAATTGCAGTAAAGGGGGCAAATGCGTAATGAAAGCGGCACTATGGCCCCCACAGGCCCTCAGCAGGATCACTGCTCCCTTTAGTTACATTCGCCTGCCTCTTTGTCCTCATTCCTTTTGTTTTTTACCTTTTTCTTTCAGCCACCACAGGCAGAAGCGTCATGTTAACATTTTAACCCCCAAAGGCATTTTGGGAGGATCCAGTCACTTTCACGCTGCTATGGCTGCTGCTGTGCACTGAACTGGCACGATCCGCAGTGCGTGTGGGAAGGGGGAGGGGGAGGGGGCAGGGGAATCACAGACAGCCCAGGTCCTAATTAAAATCCTGCAGCGGTGAGAGGTGGGGGCAGCGAGGAGGGGGGCACCTTCTGAAGGGCTGTCAGCAACTTTGGCAAAGACAGAGGTGGACGACTCGCTTCACCCGCCCGCCATGGACTCCCCGAGTCGCGGTGCCACCCAGGGGCCGAGATAATTGGTCTTCAGTTACATTCTGCAGGAGTGGCCCACCCTCAGGTTTGTTGTTTTTTGTCAAAGGCATTATTGCCCCCCCACCCTCACCACTATCACTACTGCAAGACTAACTTACCCAAACCCTAACCCTCACCACTATCGCTACTGCACGACTAACTTACCCAAACCCTAACCCTCACCACTATCACTACTGCAAGACTAACTTACCCAAACCCTAACCCTCACCACTATCGCTACTGCACGACTAACTTACCCAAACCCTAACCCTCACCACTATCACTACTGCAAGACTAACTTACCCAAACCCTAACCCTCACCACTATCGCTACTGCACGACTAACTTACCCAAACCCTAACCCTCACCACTATCGCTACTGCATGACTAACTTACCCAAACCCTAACCCTCACCACTATCACTACTGCAAGACTAACTTACCCAAACCCTAACCCTCACCACTATCGCTACTGCACGACTAACTTACCTAAACCCTAACCCTCACCACTATCGCTATTGCACGACTAACTTACCCAAACCCTAACCCTCACCACTATCGCTATTGCACGACTAACTTACCCAAACCCTAACCCTCACCACTATCGCTATTGCACGACTAACTTACCCAAACCCTAACCCTCACCACTATCGCTATTGCACGACTAACTTACCCAAACCCTAACCCTCACCACTATCGCTATTGCACGACTAACTTACCCAAACCCTAACCCTCACCACTATCGCTATTGCATGACTAACTTACCCAAACCCTAACCCTCACCACTATCGCTATTGCACGACTAACTTACCCAAACCCTAACCACTATCGCTATTGCATGACTAACTTACCCAAACCCTAACCCTCACCACTATCGCTATTGCATGACTAACTTACCCAAACCCTAACCCTCACTACTATCGCTATTGCATGACTAACTTACCCAATCCCTAACCCTCACCACTATCGCTATTGCACGACTAACTTACCCAAACCCTAACCCTCACCACTATCGCTATTGCACGACTAACTTACCCAAACCCTAACCCTCACCACTATCAATACTGCATGACTAACTTACCCAAACCCTAACCCTCACCACTATCGCTACTGCACGACTAACTTACCCAAACCCTAACCACTATCGCTATTGCATGACTAACTTACCCAAACCCTAACCCTCACCACTATCAATACTGCACGACTAACTTACCCAAACCCTAACCCTCACCACTATCGCTATTGCATGACTAATTTACCCAAACCCTAACCCTCACCACTATTGCTATTGCACGACTAACTTACCCAAACCCTAACCACTATCGCTACTGCACGACTAACTTACCCAAACCCTAACCACTATCGCTATTGCACGACTAACTTACCCAAACCCTAACCCTCACCACTATCAATACTGCACGACTAACTTACCCAAACCCTAACCCTCACCACTATCGCTACTGCATGACTAACTTACCCAAACCCTAACCCTCACCACTATCAATACTGCATGACTGCACCACTATCAATACTGCAGAGATATCTGTACATTTGTGTGTGTGTGGAGGGGTGTCTGTGTTTGTCTATGTGTGCGTGTAGCGTGTGTGACTGTGTGTGCATGTAGCATGTGTGCATGTCTGTGGATTATGTTTATATTACATTGTGGGGACCAAATGTCCCCCACAATGTGATAAAACCTGTTATTTTGATGTTGTGGGGACCATTTTTCAGGTCCCCACAGAGATTTGTGAATGCAAAAAAAAAGTAAACATGCCAAAAGTCGTATTTTGTTTATCTACTTATGTTTAAGGTTAGGGCTGGGTGAGGGTTAGGGTCGTCATCTAGGGATTAGAGTTTTCCCCATAGAAATGAATGGAGAGTCCCCACAAAGACATATTCACAAACTTGTGTGTCTGCATGTGTGAGCATGTAGCATAGTTCCAGTACCAAAAGTTCCAGTACCTAAAGTACCGTACAAGCTGGGGTATTTTTTTGGTATTTCGGTACTTTGGGGTGGGACTTGAAACACTTTCTTTGTCGATTGGTTATGCAAATAGCCTGCTTCTGAAACAGTACAACCGCTGTCTTGGATGTTGGTATTAATATCACACATTATCCAGCCCCATAATACACTACAGTCATTTTTGGAATTCAGTACAAAATACAGCACCTTGCGTTGTGATGTCATTTGGCGCTGGTACCAGTTTTTATGCCAGTGGAAAACCAGCACCTTATCTGATGCGGTGGAAAAGCACCCAGAGTTTGTTTTGATATCTTTAACTGGTTTACATCATGAGGGGAATAAAATCTCACTGGGTGACAGTAAACTGGAAGAAGTCTCAGTGTCACTGGCCTTGAGGTGAATGACAGCTGTGCCTCGTCACCGTGGTGTCATTAACACTCGCCTCGCCACGAAGCCCCTCCTCCTGCCGCGGGACATGTTTGTACTGACATCATTTACTGTAAGTCCCGGTTTGACAAGCAGAAAGCAAGAGGTCGTGTTTGGTGAATGTCAAGAGTTTTTTTTTTCCCTGAGAGGTGCTGTTAGCCGCTCTCTAATGTAAGCAAAGATGTCACACGTCACAAACATCTCAATGGCTACAACAGCCGGGGACGGATCTGTTAGATCTGTTCTTACTTTCCTGGGGCCACAGAGGCTCAGCTGTCACAGAGACATTGTTATTGTAGTTAAGAGGCACACAATCTGAATAATGCTCATAATTATCTCATAATGGCCAATTAAGCAAACAAATGCCAGGATGGTTCCGGTACTTAACTGTCCTATTATGTTCATTTTTCAGGAACAGCAATGGTGTTCCTGGGTCAATTTTACCCGGTGCATTTTTAATCATCCAAAAGGTGTCTGAAAATAAAAAAATCTTAACAATAAGTCTAAATATTTAATCACTAACTACTTTACTAATTATTCTACCAATATTTAGCGCAATGGTATTCCTTAGCTCTAACAGGTAATGGTGCAATTAGGATAAGTAACTCGGAACATGGAAGATTGAGGGGCCCTGTTCTTTATTACCAGCAGCTCAGCAGGGAGTTCAGCCCTGTTCTTGTCTGTGTGTGTGCGTGTGTCTGTGTGTGTGTGTTTGTGTGTGTGTGAGTTTGTGTGTGTGCGTGGATGTGCATGTCTGTGTGTGTGTGTGTGTGGATGTGCGTGTGTGTGTGTGCGTGTGTCTGTGTGTTTGTGTGTGTGCGTGGATGTGCGTGTCTGTGTGTGTGCCTGTGTCTGTGTGTGGGTGTGTGTTTGTGTGTGTTTGTGTGTGTGCGTGGATGTGCGTGTCTGTGTGTGTGCGTGTGTGTGTGTGTTTGTGTGTGTGCGTGGATGTGCGTGTCTGTGTGTGTGTCTGTGTGTGGGTGTGTGTTTGTGTGTGTGTGTTTGTGTGCGTGCGTGGATGTGCGTGTCTGTGTGCGTCTGTGTGTGTGTGTGCGTGGATGTGCGTGTGTTTGTGTGTGTGTGTGTGCGTGGATGTGCGTGTCTGTGTGTGTGCGTGTGTGTGTGTGTTTGTGTGTGTGCGTGGATGTGCGTGTCTGTGTGTGTGCCTGTGTCTGTGTGTGGGTGTGTGTTTGTGTGTGTGTGTGTTTGTGTGCGTGCGTGGATGTGCGTGTCTGTGTGCGTCTGTGTGTGTGTGTGCGTGTGTTTGTGTGTGTGTGTGCGTGGATGTGCGTGTCTGTGTGTGTGCGTGTGTGTGTGTGTTTGTGTGTGTGCGTGGATGTGCGTGTCTGTGTGTCTGCCTGTGTCTGTGTGTGGGTGTGTGTTTGTGTGTGTGTGTTTGTGTGCGTGCGTGGATGTGCGTGTCTGTGTGCGTCTGTGTGTGTGTGTGTGTGTGCGTGGATGTGCGTGTGTTTGTGTGTGTGTGTGTGCGTGGATGTGCGTGTCTGTGTGTGTGCGTGTGTGTGTGTGTTTGTGTGTGTGCGTGGATGTGCGTGTCTGTGTGTGTGCCTGTGTCTGTGTGTGGGTGTGTGTTTGTGTGTGTGTGTTTGTGTGCGTGCGTGGATGTGCGTGTCTGTGTGCGTCTGTGTGTGTGTGTGTGTGTGCGTGGATGTGCGTGTGTTTGTGTGTGTGCGTGGATGTGCGTGTCTGTGTGTGTGCGTGTGTTTGTGTGTGTGTTTGTGTGTGTCTGTGTGTGTGCGTATATGTGCGTGTGTGTGTGTTTGTGCGTGTGCGTGGATGTGCATGTGTGTGTGTTTGTGCGTGTGCGTGGATGTGTGTGTGCGCGTGTCTGTGTGTGTGTGTGTGTGCATGTGTGATTGTAGTGAAATATGTCTCACAATTGCAAAGACAGAAATACTCTGACATTTCTGACACCCTTTTACCTCCAGTTTTGCTGCTGGGTCAAATTAACCCGAACAGTATCTGTGATATGAACTTTCAGGGGGGGTGGTTGCAAATATATGAGATGAACCATTTTCATATTATATGTTGATTACGCTAATTAAGGCCAGCAGAAGTAGTTTCATACTAAAAAATTTTTTTTAACTATTTTTCCTAAATCTTCAAACTTTAAAACGGGTCAATTTTACCCGCAACATAATAGGAGGGTTAAAGACTGTGTTACGGTCTGTGATAGCAATGTAAAACACAAATAACATAAATACAGTATAATAACCTATGATAAACTTTTGAAACCATAAACTTCACCAGATAAAACATCTATTTTCATTAGTAAATAGACTTTACAGAGGAAATTGGAAATACGTTTCTGTTTTTTTTTTCCTGGGGGAGTGAATACGTTTTTGTTTTTTTTTTCCTGGGGGAGTGTACCAGTGGCGTTATTTGTTTTGTAAGAAAGCTACAAGCAACTAAACCGGTTTATACAGAGGTCTATATGATAGTATATAAAATTCATAGTCACAGATATCTAAATATGACACACACACCTTTTATAAGGTAACAAACTGAAAATATTTAGTAGGTGTGAATTTGGGTTGGTGCCCCATCCTGGGTTGTTCCCTGCCTTGTGCCCTGCGATGGGTTGGTGCCCCATCCTGGGTTGTTCCCTGCCTTGTGCCCTGCGATGGGTTGGTGCCCCATCGTGGGTTGTTCCCTGCCTTGTGCCCTGCGATGGGTTGGTGCCCCATCCTGGGTTGTTCCCTGCCTTGTGCCCTGCGATGGGTTGGTGCCCCATCCTGGGTTGTTCCCTGCCTTGTGCCCTGCGATGGGTTGGTGCCCCATCCTGGGTTGTTCCCTGCCTTGTGCCCTGCGATGGGTTGGTGCCCCATCCTGGGTTGTTCCCTGCCTTGTGCCCTGCGATGGGTTGGTGCCCCATCCTGGGTTGTTCCCTGCCTTGTGCCCTGCGATGGGTTGGTGCCCCATCCTGGGTTGTTCCCTACCTTGTGCCCTGCGATGGGTTGGTGCCCCATCCTGGGTTCTTCCCTGCCTTGTGCCCTGCGATGGGTTGGTGCCCCATCCTGGGTTCTTCCCTGCCTTGTGCCCTGCGATGGGTTGGTGCCCCATCCTGGGTTGTTCCCTGCCTTGTGCCCTGCGATGGGTTGGTGCCCCATCCTGGGTTCTTCCCTGCCTTGTGCCCTGCGATGGGTTGGTGCCCCATCCTGGGTTGTTCCCTGCCTTGTGCCCTGCGATGGGTTGGTGCCCCATCCTGGGTTGTTCCCTGCCTTGTGCCCTGCGATGGGGTGCCCAGGATGGTTTCAGAAGATGGATGGATGGACAGTTTGCCATACTGCAGCCCCACGTGCTCTTTCACCTCCTGCAAATGAACGGCGTGTTTTCAGAGGGCGCTCCTTTGTGCGTGATGCCAGACATAGCAGGGCTGAATTGCTGCACTTCTGATCCATGCTGTTAATGATCTTTTGTTTGCTCCTGATTATCCAGAGGCTGATGTTGCGGTGATGAAGGACCGTGATCACTGTTAAGGACAAAAACAATGGGCCTGCTGCTGTGGGACAGTCTGCAAATTAAAAATAATGAATGAAACATTGCTTAGTAGCGGCTTGGGTGACTTGGCGAAATGACTTTGTGTGAATAGATTTGTGCACATAGAATTGTGCACCAGAGTAATTGCAAAGTTGTTAAAATATACTGTTGTGAGATGTTATGAAATAAACTTTATGCATGTTCATATCTTGATCTCAGGTATCACTAATGTGTTGTAGTAAATTTTTTTTAGCATTCTCATTTTTTGAGGCCAGTCATTAGGTTTTCACTAAACACCGTTGTTTATTCCTGGTGGTAATTTTTAGTGCAGAGAGTTTCTCTGTTGCTGGCACTACATTACAGGGTCGCAGGCCAGACCTTTCTGAAACATCACTTCTCAAACATTGAGTTTTACCTCAGTAACGATTTATACATATAGCTCCTGTTTACCTATTAACATAAACAGCAGCGAATGCAAGTGCTCACCAAGTGTATTGTACACCGACTATCACATGACTGCAAACTTCCTCCAAATGATCATCCAGACATTCCACTGCTCAGTGTAGAAACGGACAAGGTGAGGTCACAATGGAAAGGGCTGGCTGGCTATAGGTGTAGCGTTTTTAAATGGCCACCTGATTAAAACTCCAGCCATCACCTGAGGTTTTGTTTCTTGGTGTGGAGTGCCTGCAGATGCCACGGCAATGTTTTAGAATATTGTTCCTTAAAGGTCAGGGTGTGCTTCACCGCCTTGTTGCATATGGCATTCCAACCAGCAGGGGCGCCATGACACAGCTCCCATTGCTTGCTTACTGAGTGACAGTTGTCACCCAGTTATTTTCTCAAACCTGAGACAAGATGCAGCCTTACCCCCACCCCCCCCCCCCCCTGCAATAAAATATACAAGAAAAGTGTAACAAAATTAAAATTTTGTAACTTCACATAGCACAAGTTTGGTGTCACTGTGATCAGTCTTAAAAATTCCATCTTGGGTTGTGACACACAACAGTCCACATGTTAAGTCCTAGGTGTCATGGTGCAGGGCAGGGTGGAGAACATGGACACAGGAGTCAGGACACACAAAGGAAGGTTTATCGAAGAAACAGAACTGGCAAACAAACAGGATCATGGGGATCAAAATGGGGAAGGTACAATTCAATTCAATTTTATTTCTATAGTACGTTTTCACAACATTTCATTGTCTCAAAGTGCTTTACAGCATCCCCGCCCAAAGCCCCCAGTGAGCAAGCCAGAGGTGACAGTGGCAAGGAAAAACTCCCTAGATGTCTGGGTCAGCACATGTTTGTCCCAGTCTTTCGTGTCTCCTCCCCGTTTGGCCAGCAGGTGTCGCTGGCCATCCTGTCCCCCCTGTTGTCAGCCTTTGTGTTTTCTGATGGCTGCATAGCTCAGTGAGTTGAGCATGCAATCCCCTCAGCATGTAATCCCCTCAGTCATGTGTTCTGATTCTGTTTTCTCTGATTTTGTATTTTCATAGATTTTGTTCCCTAGTGTTTCATTTGTATCAGTTTTCTAGTTCCCGTGTCTTGTGATTTGTATTCAGTTTCGGTTTCATGCTTTGTGCCCATGTTTTACCTGTTTGTTATTCATTCTGTTTCTTAGTTTGAGTTCCTTGAGTTAATTATTAGTTTTACCTGTTGCCTGTTCTTGTGCCGATCCTTGTGTGTTTCCTGATTGCTCGTTGTCCCCTACCCTACCTGATTGGATAATTATCTCATGTCTCACCTCTGCTGCATCGTTACCCATTTCAGTTTTTTTATTTAAGTTCCTGTCTTAGCTCAGTTCCCCAGTGGGTCATTGTTGTAAGACATGTGTATCTGATTTGGTGTCTTTCACGAGTGTTTCCAAATCTTAGATGTTACCCTGACTCAATGGGGGAAGCTCATCCACCTGGTGCTGGCAGGGAAAGTCAATTGATCAAGATGGCAAACTCCCAATTCACATTGTCCCAACCTTAACATTTGAGTCACAAAGCGGGGGGCAGGGAGGTGATGATAGGCAAGTGCTGGAGCTGCTTCAGATGGCAGGATGAACAGTAGTACGGCAGCAGGGCATACATGGATGATGTCACAGGCAGATGGGTGAGCAGGCAGGAAGGACGTCACAGGTAGTGTAAATGTCGCAGGCAGCAGGGAAGGCTGGATATCTTGAAAGTTTGGGGTCTCCCGGCAGCACAGCCCAGAAGGAGTAGGGGAAAAAAAATGTGTGATTAGCAAGAATAGGGAATAGGCAGTGTAATATGTAAACTGTGGCAAATATGGCTATGGCAGCATTAGTAGGAGGGAGAGGCAGGTGGGAACGCAGGCATGGGGAGTCCCTGAAATGTCAGCACTCCTATTCCACAACAGGGTGTGAAGCTAGAGGGACAGACTGACAGTTCAGTTCATCCAAAGCCAATGGCACCGACCCCCACCCAGCTCTACACCTCACACTATAGGTCTAACTGAGAGTGAGCAGTTAGCTAGACCTAGAACTGGAGTCCCTATAAGCCAGACTACACAAGAGTGTTTTTAGTCTGGACTTGAATATTGAGAGTTAAATTCAATTTAATTCAATTCAATTTTATTTATATAGCGCTTCTAACAACAGTCATTGTCACAAAGCACTTTACATTTAACCGGCCAGAACCCCACCAAGCAAGCCTGTGGTGAGGCAGAGGCAAGGAAAAACTGCCTCTAGCAGGAAGAAACCTTGAGAGGAACCTAGACTTGGAAGGGGACCCCATCCTCCTCTGGGTGACCGGGGTGCATGAAACTGCATTCACAATGACATTAATTTGAGTCCATATAGTTTTAAAAGTCCCAGTTGGTTTCATGTAGTTATCTCCAAGGAGTCCAGGTGAGGGTTCAAGCGGTGTAGTGTCGGCTCGGGAACAGCTCGGAAAAGAGAAGATGGAGAAGAGTTATTGCCCTACACCTAACCTAACCTCCGGCAGTACTAAAGTAACTATGGCAGCCTGGCTAAAAGAGAGACCTGGAAGGAAGCACAGGCATGAGGGTTTCCAGGGGTTTTGGCGACAAGCCAAACTACCGTCAACAGCTTAAGACATCGGTGAGAGTGGCAGGACGACAGCACCAATCCCCCCTTTCACCTTTAATCTCAAATAACCGTGAACCTCCAGATTTCCCATTCACCTTACAAAAGGGGATTTTACTATCCAAAAGACTGGCTAAAGAGGTACGTCTTAAGCCTTGACTTAAATGCAGAGATTGTGTCTGAGTTCCGAACACTAATAAGAAGTTTATTCCATAACTGTGGTGCTTTATGAGCAAATGCTCTTCCCCAAAAGTAACGTTCTTTATTCTGGATATGAATAGAAGACCTACTTCTTGCCATCGAAGCGTACGATTCGGAATGACATCCATCCATCCATCCATTAACTTCTGCTTATCCGAGGTCGGGTCGCGGGGGCAGCAGTCTCAGCAGAGAAAACCAGACTTCCCTCTCCCCGGCTACTTCCTCCAGCTCCTCTGTGGGAATCCCAAGGCGTTCCCAGGCCAGCCGAGGGACTTAGGGTGTTCTCACACTAGGCATGGTTGCCGTGAACCGGGCCCGAGTACGATTGTCCCCACTCCCCACTCCCCCGCTGGCCTGCACTCACATAGGGTTTCAGCATTCGTACCAGAGCACACTTACGTCATTATGGTGCGACGGTTTCAGGATAAACAGGAAGAGCGGCGCTCTCGCTGAACGCAATGGAGTCCATCGTTCTGGTTACTTTGTTGATAGTAATTTTGAGTCATTTGGTCCGCGGTGGTCCCCAGCCCTCTCACAGCCTGTTGCTAAACAGGTCTATCGCTTTTGTGGCACGAAAATTTTCACGCAATCGTGCTGCTCGTATGAGGAGGTTTGCAAGGTAAAAGCTGAAGTGCAGCAAGGATTTTGCAGCTTTGATTACCGACTACAGTTCCCGTACATCGACAAGGTGAGAATTAATATACTGAAATGTCATTTAATACAATTGAAAAGTGTATTATGAAATTTGAAATACAATATGTTTATAATGTTTTTTGTAATGATGACAGTAGCGTTCTATAGCTAATAATCATGTAACTTACTATCACTTGCTGGTTAATATTAGCTACATTCTTTTATTAAGACACCTGTATTCAATGGGACACATCACTATTATGTGTGCACTTGAATACTACTCCAGCACGGTTAGCACTCACACTACATGCGAACCGCGCCCGAGTCAAACTGAACCGTGCTCTGGCACACCTCTTCCAAGCGGGCCAGGGATGGCTAAACGAACTGCGCCCGGGCACGGTTCGGAGGACTCACACTAGTCAAACGAACTGCGCTTTGGTGGTCAAACGCACTCGGGCACGGTTCAAACTGCCTAGTGTGAGTACACCCATAGTCCCTCCAGCGTGTCCTGGGTCTTCCCCGGAGCCTCCTCCCAGTGGGACATGCCCGGAACAACTCACCAGGGAGGCGTCCAGGAGGCATCCTAAGCAGATGCACAAGCCACCTCATCTGGCTCCTCTTAATGCGGAGGAGCAGCGGCTCTACTCTGAGTCTCTCCCGAATGACCAAGCTCCTCACCCTATCTCTAAGAGAGAGCCCAGCCAGTCTGCGGAGAAAACTCATTTCGGCCGCTTGCACTCGCGATCTCGTTCTTTCGGTCACTACCTACAGCTCATGACCATAGGTGAGGGTAGGAACGTAGATCGATTGGTAAATCGAGAGCTTTGCCCTTTGGCTCAGCTCTTTTTTCACCATGACAGACCGAAGCAGCGCCCGCATCACTGCTGACACCACACCGATCCGCCTGTCGATCTCCTGCTCCATCCTTCCCTCACTCGTGAACAAGACCCCGAGATACTTAAACTCCTCCACTTGGGGAAGGACCTCCTCCCCAACCCGGAGAGAGCACTCCACCCTTTTCCGGCTGAGGACCATGGTCTCGGATTTGGAAGTGCTGATTTTCATTCCAGCTGCTTCACACTCGGCTGCAAACTGTTCCAGTGAGAGCCGAAGGTCACGATCTGATGAGGCCAACAGAACCACATCATCTGCAAAAAGCAGAGACCTAATCCTGAGGTCACCAAACCGGACACCCTCAACGCCCTGGCTGCACTTAGAAATTCTGTCCATAAAGGTTATGAACAGAATCGGTGATAAAGGGCAGTCCTGGCGGAGTCCAGCCCTCACCGTGAACGAGTCCGTAATGCGTAATTACTGCCAGTAATGCGGACCAAGCTCTGACACCGGTTTTACAGGGTCTGAACAGCCTTATAAGGCAGTCCAGCACCCCATACTCCCGGAGCACTCCCCACAGGACTCCCAGAGGGACGCGGTTGAATGCCTTCTCCAAGTCCACAAAGCACATGTAGACTGGTTGGGCAAACTCCCACGCCCCCTCCAGGACCCTGCCAAGAGTATAGAGCTGGTCCACTGTTCCATGGCCAGAGAGAAAACCACACTGCTCCTCCTGAATCCGAGGTTCGACTATCCAACGGACCCTCCACTCCAGCACCCCCGAATAGACCTTACCAGGGAGGCTGAGGAGTGTGATCCCCCTATAGTTGGAACACACCCTCCGGTCCCCCGTCTTGTAGATGGGGACCACCACCCCGGTCTGCCAATCCAGAGGCACCGCCCCCGATGTCCACGCAATGCCGCAGATGCATGTCAACCAAGACAGCCCCGCAATATCCAGAGCCTTGAGGAACTCTGGGCGGATCTCATCCACCCCCGGGGCCTGGCCACTGAGGAGCTTTTTAACCACCTCAGCGACCTCTGCCCCAGAGATAGGTAAGTCCACCCCCATGTCCCCAGACTGTGCTTCCTCATTGGATGGCGTGTCGGTGGGATTGAGGAGGTCTTCGAAATATTCCTTCCACCGACCCACAACGTCCCGAGCTGAGGTCAGCAGTGCACCATCCCCACCATAAACAGTGTTGATGCTGCACCGCTTTCCCGCCCTGAGACGCCAGATGGTGGACCAAAATCTCCTCGAAGCCTTCCGGAAGTCATTCTCCATGGCAACTCCTCCCATACCCGAGTTTTTGCCTCAGCGACCGCCGAAGCTGTGTTCCGCTTGGCCCCCTGGTACTAATCAGCTGCTTCCGGAGTCCCACAGGCCAAAAAGGCCCGATAGGACTCCTTCTTCAGCTTGACGGCATCCCTCACCGCCGATGTCCACCAGCGGGTTCGGGGATTGCCGCCGCAACAAGCACCGACCACCTTACAGCCATAGCTCCGGTCAGCCTCCTCCACAATGGAGGCGCGGAACATTCGAACTCGATGTCCCCTGCCTCCCCCGGGACATGGGTGAAGTTCTGCTGGAGGTAGGAGTTGAAACTCCCTCTGACAGGAGATTCCAACAGACGTTCCCAGCAGACCCGCACTATATGCTTGGGTCTGCCAGGTCTGACCAGCTTCCTCCCTCACCAGCGGAGCCAACCCACCACCAGGTGGTGATCGGTTGACAGCTCCGCCCCTCTCCTCACCCGAGTGTCCAATACATGAGGCCGCAAGTCCGATGACATGCCCATAAAGTCGATCATCGAACTGCGGCCTAGGGTGTCCTGGTGCCAAGTGCACATATGGACACCCTTAGGCTTGAACATGGTGTTCATTATGGACAATCCGTGACGAGCACAGAAATCCAACAACAAAACACCACTCGGGTTCAGATCGGGGGGGCCGTTCCTCCCTATCACACCCCTCCAGGTCTCACTGTCATTGCCCACATGAGCATTGAAGTCCCCCAGCAGAACAAGAGAGTCCCCGGGAGGAGCGCTCTCCAACACCCCTTCCAAGGACTCCAAAAAGGGTGGGTATTCTGAACTGCCGTTTGGTGCATAAGCGCAAACAACAGTCAGGACCTGTCCCCTCACTCGAAGGCGAAGGGAGGCTACCCTCTCATCCACCACAGTAAACCCCAATGTACAGGCACCCAGCCAGGGGGCAATAAGTATGCCCACCCCAGCTCGGCGCCTCTCCCCGTGAGCAACACCAGAGTGGAAGAGGGTCCAACCCCCTTTGAAGAGACTGGTTCCAGAGCCCCAGCCGTGCGTCGAGGCGAGCCCAACTACATCTAGTCGGAACCTCACAGCCTCGCGCACCAGCTCAGGCTCCTTCCCCACCAGAGAGGTGACATTCCATGTCCCTAGAGCTAGCTTCTGCAGCCGAGGATCAGACCACCAAGGTCCCCGCCTTCGGCCACTGCCCAACTCACACTGCACCTGACCCCTATGGCCCCTCCTACAGGTGGTGAGCCCATTGGAGGGGGGACCCACGTGCCTTGTTCGGGCTGTGCCCGACCAGGCCCCATGGGTGCAGGCCTAGCCACCAGGCGCTCGCCATCGAGCCCCACCCCCAGGCCTGGCTCCAGGGGGGGGGCCCGGTGACCCGCGTCCGGGCAAGGGAAATCGTGGATCAATGTTTTTACTCATCATTAGGGGTCTTGTGAGCCGCACTTTGTCTGGTTCCTCACCCAGGACCTGTTTGCCTTGGGTGACCCTACCAGGGGCATAAAGCCCCGGGCAACTTAGCCACCACGATAAGGTGTCGGCTCCAGGAGAGGCAATTCGGAATGTAGTTGCAAATTAGGTCACTCACATACTGCAGTGCAAGACCATTTACAGCTTTATAAGTTAAGAGTAGTATTTTGTAGTCAACACGAAATCTAACTGGCAGCCAGTGTAGTGAAGATAAAATTGGAGTAATATGATCATATTTTTTAGTTTTGGTGAGGACTCTGGCTGCTGCATTCTGGACTAACTGGAGTTTATTTAATGACCTATTTGGACAACCAGAGAATAAGACATTACGGTTATCAAGCCTGGAGGTAATAAAAGCATGAACCAATTTCTCTGTATTCTGAAAAGAAAGCGTGTTTCTTAACTTGGCAATATTACGCAGGTAAAAGTAGGCAGTACGGCTAATGTTAGAATCATGTACATCGAACAAAAGATCAGAATGTAGAATAACACCAAGGTTTTTAACAACAGTACTTGGTGCAATAGATAGTCCATCCAGATTGACTATGATGTCAGATAGTTTACTTCTGGCGGCTTTAGTGCCAATAAGAAGAACCTCAGTCTTGTCTAGATTTAACTGGAGAAAGTTGTCTGACATCCACTTTTTGATGTGAATTAAACATTCTTCCATTCTCTGAGGTTGCTGTCTATCTTCTGGTTTGGCCGATATATATAATTGTGTATCATCTGCAAAGCAATGAAAGCTAACTCCGTGCTTACGAATAACTAAGCCTAAAGGTAACATGCATAGTGAAAATAGTAGGGGAGCTAAAACTGAACCTTGTGGCACTCCGTATCTGACCTTGACATGTTCTGAGGAAGAGAGTGCCACTCCCCTTATGCCTACAGTATGTTCAAGCCTGTGTAGGAGAATGGCATGGTCTATACTATCAAAAGCAGCACTAAAGTCAAGCAGCACTAGGAGTGAGGCACAGCCTTGGTCAGCAGATAGGAGAAGATTATTTGCTACCTTCAGTAGAGCAGTCTCTGTGCTATGATGAGCTCTAAACCCAGACTGAAATCTCTCATAAATCTGATTCTCCTGCAGAAATGATGTTAGTTGATTAGCTATAACTCTCTCTATTATTTTAGAGATAAATGGTAGATTAGAGATTAGTCTATAGTTTATCATTTCCAAGGGATCCAAGTTTGGCTTCTTCAATAGAGGTTTAATTACTGCTAGTTTAAGAGATTTTGGTAGATAGCCAATGCTGATTGAAGAGTTAACTATTGCTAGTAGGGGTTCAATCACTGCCGGGATCATCTCTTTGAATAATTTTGTTGGAACAGGGTCTAGCATACAAGTAGATGAATTTGAAGATAAAATTAAGGACGCCAGTTCTGACTGGTTAACCATGGTAAATGATTCAAATAGGGCGGTTGCAGCATTAGCACATGCCGTGTCAAGGCCAGAGAATGTGGTTATTGGAATAGTGAAAATGTTCTGTCTAATTGAACATAATTTTTGATAAAAAAATTGGTCAAAAAAGTCGTCACTGGTATAGTTAGATAGTATAGTTATTAGTTATAGTTAGTTATGGTTATTAGTCAGCTTGGACACCATATTAAATAGGAATCTAGGATTATTTGTGTTTATTTCAATTAGTTGTGATAGATACTCTGATTTAGCGGCAGTAAGAGCCTCTTTATAGCTACCCATAGCCTCTTTCCATGCTAGTTCGAACAGCACTAGTTTAGTTTGACGCCACTTACGTTCTAATTTCCATGTCTCTTGTTTTAAAGTACGCAAGTGGTCATTATACCAAGAAATAATTTTATTTACTCTGGTCTTTTTTATTTTTAACGGAGCAATTTTATCAAGGGTAGAACTAAGCGTAGATGCTAAACAATCTGTAATGAGTGAGCCTGAATCCTGCACATCCTGGGGAAGACTATTCCACAGCTGAGAAAGAGAAAGCTCTGCAGCCTGCCGTAGCTCTTTCTACCCTGGGTACTAACAGATATCCTCCTCCTTGAGATCGAAGGAAGTGAGGAGGGTTGTATGTGGGCCAGCAGATTATGAAGGTATTCTGGTGCAAGGCCATTCAGTGTTTTATAAGTTAATAGTCTGTGAGGAGGAGGCAGGAGGCTCAGGCAAGGCAGGACATGACACCGGACGCATCCCAGACACCACACAAAATGCAGAGTTTGATCTGCAATGGGCATTTAGGATGCCCTGAATAGAGCCTGGTCTCAGTCTTTTGAATAAATGTAAATCTAAGATAAAATTTGTGTTAATCCATCGTCCACAAGGATGATTCTACGATTTTTCTTAAGGTGGGAGGCACAAGAGGAGCTATAATTCATACAGAGGGGCCAGCCTAATCATTAGGCAATAATATGTTTTGAATCAGTAAGTCACAGGGGTGGGGACACTCCAGGGGCCAATCAGCTGTCAACTGGAGACTGTGCCCCTGTGGCTCCATACACCCATGAGTGCCCATGTTCTGTCCATTCCCCTGATTTGAAAGGTAAGATTCACCAAGCAGAGTGCATCCATATTCTCATCCCACTGGAGACAGGAGGAAGCCTGATTGTATTTTCCATGTTAAATTTGAACTGAATTTTTCATTAAATTCCCTTTCATTTCCCGCTCTTGCATGCTGGACCATGGCAGGGTTTTGACGGTCCGAGCTGCTAATGATGGGAAGCAGGATGGACTGCTGCTTCGCCAAACTCCAGTTAACAGGGAAGTCATGCGGTAGCACCCAGCAGCCATGTCCCAGCTGTGCGGCTCCACGTCCGAGGCCGTGTCCCAGCTGTGCGGCTCCAGGTCCGAGGCCGTGTCCCAGCTGTGAGGCTCCAGGTCCGAGGCCGTGTCCCAGCTGTGCGGCTCCAGGTCCGAGGCCGTGTCCCAGCTGTGAGGCTCCAGGTCCGAGGCCGTGTCCCAGCTGTGCGGCTCCACGTCCGAGGCCGTGTCCCAGCTGTGCGGCTTCAGGTCCGAGGCCGTGTCCCAGCTGTGCGGCTCCAGGTCCGAGGCCGTGTCCCAGCTGTGAGGCTTCAGGTCCGAGGCCGTGTCCCAGCTGTGCGGCTCCAGGTCCGAGGCCGTGTCCCAGATGTGCGGCTCCACGTCCGAGGCCGTGTCCCAGCTGTGCGGCTGCAGGTCCGAGGCCGTGTCCCAGCTGTGTGGCTCCACGTCCGAGGCCATGTCCCAGCTGTGAGGCTCCAGGTCCCAGGCCGTCTCCCAGCTATGAGGCTCCAGGTTCGAGGCCTTGTCCTAGCTGTGCGGCTCCAGGTCCGAGGCCGTGTCCCAGCTGTGAGGCTCCAGGTCCGAGGCCTTGTCCTAGCTGGGCGGCTCCAGGTCCGAGGCCATGTCCCACTTTTGAGGCGCTGGGTCTGAGGCCATGTTTCAGCTGTGCAGCGAGGGCTGACACACATGGTTGTCTGCCATCGGCCATGCTTCACCACATCCCCAGCACCATACCCCCCCTACCACAGGTACAAGACACTTACTGAGGTGGTGGGGTACCCCAGCCTAGTGCCATGCACTGGACTGGCATCCTGTCCAGGGTGTACCCCTGCCTAGTGTCCAGCGATGAACTGGCATCCTGTCCAGGATGTACCCTAGCTTAGTCTCCAGCAATGAACTGGCATCCTGTCCAGGGTGCACTCCCGCTTACTGCCCGGTGATGAACTGGCATCCTGTCCAGGGTGCACTCCCGCTTACTGCCCGGTGATGAACTGGCATCCTGTCCAGGGTGCACTCCCGCTTACTGCCCGGTGATGAACTGGCATCCTGTCCAGGGTGCACTCCCGCTTACTGCCCGGTGATGAACTGGCATCCTGTCCAGGGTGTACTCCCGCTTACTGCCCGGTGATGAACTGGCATCCTGTCCAGGGTGCACTCCCGCTTACTGCCCGGTGATGAACTGGCATCCTGTCCAGGGTGCACTCCCGCTTACTGCCCGGTGATGAACTGGCATCCTGTCCAGGGTGCACTCCCGCTTACTGCCCGGTGATGAACTGGCATCCTGTCCAGGGTGCACTGCCGTTTACTGCCCGGTGATGAACTGGCATCCTGTCCAGGGTGCACTCCCGCTTACTGCCCGGTGATGAACTGGCATCCTGTCCAGGGTGCACTCCCGCTTACTGCCCGGTGATGAACTGGCATCCTGTCCAGGGTGCACTCCCGCTTACTGCCCGGTGATGAACTGGCATCCTGTCCAGGGTGCACTCCCGCTTACTGCCCGGTGATGAACTGGCATCCTGTCCAGGGTGCACTCCCGCTTACTGCCCGGTGATGAACTGGCATCCTGTCCAGGGTGCACTCCCGCTTACTGCCCGGTGATGAACTGGCATCCTGTCCAGGGTGCACTCCCGCTTACTGCCCGGTGATGAACTGGCATCCTGTCCAGGGTGCACTCCCGCTTACTGCCCGGTGATGAACTGGCATCCTGTCCAGGGTGCACTCCCGCTTACTGCCCGGTGATGAACTGGCATCCTGTCCAGGGTGCACTCCCGCTTACTGCCCGGTGATGAACTGGCATCCTGTCCAGGGTGCACTCCCGCTTACTGCCCGGTGATGAACTGGCATCCTGTCCAGGGTGTACTCCCGCTTACTGCCCGGTGATGAACTGGCATCCTGTCCAGGGTGTACTCCCGCTTACTGCCCGGTGATGAACTGGCATCCTGTCCAGGGTGTACCCCAACCTAGTGCTCATGGCCCCAATGGTGGCATCAGTCTTCCAGCCAAGAGATCAGAACTGACGACCATCTGATCATGCATACAGGGTTCTAACTCAGTGAGGCACAAGCAGCCCCTCCTGATGATGAAAATAGAACAGGTTAGGAGGCCACTGTATGGGTTTGTTGCTTTAAAATTTCTGGATCCATGTGTTGATCACTTTAGCGCATGGGCTTTCAGATCACACAGGCAAGGTTTCTGAAATAAGTGTGATCACATTACCCTTGGAAGCTACCTCCCAGTCTGTGGGATCTCCCCTGGATCCCTTACTGTCAGTGTTTAACAACACTCAGCCTCAAACAAATCGAGACAATGCCGGTCTTCAGTGGAATGTAATGCCACTTAACCCCAATTACTGCAATTAAGCTTCACTTGCTAGCAGCTGGTTTTCATAATGTAATTAGTCGGGTTTTTACAAAAGAGCCCCCAAAGTCACCAGCACTGACCCACCACATTCCCTCTGAAAAGCACAGGCCAGTGGAACAAAGCGCTGGGTTCCTGGCACATAAACCCTCCACCCTCCCTCGGCAAACGAGAGGTGGGATTCTGCATCACAGCACTTGTGATAACTGGATTGCCTTGGATTGCTGCTTGTATCTCATCCAGCTAATTGTCTTATTGATGCATTGTTTCTTTGATGATGCAAGTCAAAATTAGAAACAAAGGCGAATTACACGCTATTAGCTAAGTAATGGGTCATTCAGCGCGCTGTGTCAGCTGCTAATGCTCAGCGCAGAGGGGTAATCTGAAATGATTTGTTAGCCACTGGAGCTGAAGATATGCCCACTATCCAGAACCAATTAATTATTTTGCATCAATACACAACATAAAATAAACAGAATGAGGGTATTTTTTTCAGAATGTCTGGAGACTTTAAGAAATAGATTGTGGAATCCAATATAGTCTGTGTCTGTATGGACCAAATTGAAGGAATCAGCTTTGACAGACATTAAATTAATGTTCAAATTATCCCTGGATGTCCCTGTAGAGTCCCATATACAGCCATGAGCCGCATAGATATTTCACATTGACTCTGTCCCTGTTCCGCTTCTACAAATAGACCAAGTTCAGTCTCATGCATAAGTGCATTAATTGGGGGGGCTGTAGATAATGAATGCAAATTTGTTAAGGAGATGGGGGGTGGGGGGGCGCTCTGGGCTCCTCCACCTCCTCCACAGTTTCCATTCCAGCCGCGAAAGGCAGTTTTAATCTGTGGAATGATGTGCACTTAACCCAGTCCTCTGTGAGTGTTTTCATTGGGTTGTTATGAAATGGCTTCATCGCACAAATGCACCTCTGGGAGGGAGGTGCCCAGTGAGCCTTTCAAAATATGTTTCAACCTGCAGAAAAAATAAAGAGATACGCTCTGCTGATACAACCAGTATTAGGTTCTGACATCCATAACAGCAGAAACATGTATTAGATGATATAGAATCATTTGTTTTAATGCACATCATGTCTAAATGAAGGTGCTGAAAGCTGGCAAAAGTGAAAAAATAGGATTGAAATGCAAACAGGAGTTTTGTGTCATCTATAACTGAGGGATTCAAATGCCATTATTCTGCGAGTGGGTTTTCTGTTGTGCAAATGATTGATTTAATTAAGCAATTTAGCATTTTTAGTAACGTTCCCCCAAAACCACACTGAGGTTGAAATCCAGCGTTTTTTTAAATACAGGGCAGAAAGTGTTGAAACACTCTAGTGTGAATATCAAATGAGCGCGCTAACGAGTAATTAGGAGACACCTTTTCCTCCTGGAGTGGGGCTTGTTTAGGGCCTGCAGTCACGCCGGTCGCTTCCTTAAGCGGCAATAATGAAACTCCAGCCGCTTAAGGGGCAGATGTGCAAGCAGGAAATAAAATATTGCGTCTCCTGCTGATGGGTTGAGCCCCAGGCCCTGGGCGGGTAGAGACTGATCACATGCACACCTGCTGTTTGTGAAGCTCCTGCCCACCATAGCTGTGACAGCCGTCCAATCCTGCAGGACCGTTAACTGGTCATGGGAATTTTAGGCCACTGTGCTTATAATTGGAAAGTTCAATTGGTTCGAATCCCAGAGTCAGCAGAGTGATTTCCCCATTTGGCTCTTGAGCAAGGCCCTTAACCCCCAGTTGCTCCAAGGACCGGCTGAAACGTGTTTTACAAGAATGCTTTGTTGAAATGGGCCTCAACACCTGCATGAATAGTTTACAAACTCAAAATTTAATACATCTGTAACATACTGAAAAATAAACATAAGATCTTGTCCAGAGGGAGAGTGTGTCAAGTCCCACTGTGGCACCAGTAGAATATATAAATAATATATAAATAATATGTTTTAAAAAGTGGGCAGTGGTGGCTTAATCGATAGGGAAGCACCTTGTAATTGAAAAATTGCTGGTTCGAATCCCCAACCAGCAAGGTACCGCCCCCAAGCACTGCTCCCTGGGTGCTGAATTCGCTGCCCCCTGCTATGTCATGACGTCACATAAGGGTTAAATGCAGAGGACACATTTCATTGTTATGCACTGTGTGCTGTGGTGTGTCAACAATGACCACTGATCCCCCAATTCAATTCAAAAGAGTCCCCTCTCAGAGTGGCTGTTGTCTCTCTGAATGGGGGGACCCTTCCTGAATTAATGTGTGGAGAAGAGGCAGGTTCACGAGCCACTGTGACTCCAGTGCCAGACTGGGAGAGCTTGTTAAGCTGGCAGCCATGTGTTCATGGAGCTTCGCTCTGCAGCAGGAGCTTCGCAACATGACATGTCAAGTGAGGGGAGCCCGAGGCAAGGAGAAGCCAGACAACAAAAGTCAGCAGAGGAGCTCCCCCTCCATGCAAATCAGCCTCACATTCTGTTCCTCACCAGCTCGCCTTTTTACATATTGTGGGCCAAGCTCAGGTCTTTGGCACCCCACTCTGGGGACGGGGATAGAGATTAGTGTCAGACTCTGAAATAAGTCACCCGCAGGAAAGTGTACATGGGAGGGGTGGCTGAGTTGGTACATACTAACAGGTTAGTGCACACACATGTTTTCGTCACATTTATAGGTGTCGCTGCTGGCAGAAATACGCAGTTTATGCAGTTTAAAAGAGGGTGATTGCAATGCCTTGCATTTCATTTTCAGATCTTTCCTATATATTCCGTCTTAGGCAGTGCTGTGTGGAGGGAGAATTTTGAGGAATGGAAAGTGTCCATTTTGATGAGCCAGTTCCTGATATATGTTACAAAGCTGTGCAGTGGAGCGAGTTTAATGGATATCAGTCATGGAGTCTCTGTGACCGTCAGCCAATCAGAGGCTGGACATCGCCCGCAGGAAATGGACAGCCAGCTGTAGCTCTTGATTGGTCAGCAGAGTCGATTTGCATAATTTCTGCCGTTTGACTGGCTGTAGGAGAAAATATCTGTCAGTTTCATTTGACGTTTTTTTGACAAGCCTTAAGTTATCCTTGTGTATCTTTTTCTGTGGCTGAGCTTTTGGGTCAAGTTGTAGAACAGCCTGTTTCCTTGGCTGGTTTCAATTTACTGGTACAGACAAGACCAGAGGCAATGAAAGATAGGGAGAGAGGGAGAGGGTGAGAGAGAGAGAGGAAGCAGGTGAGCGTGAGAGCAGTAGAGTGAGAGTGAGCCCATCACCATAGCAGCATGTAACCCCAGTTTGTCATCTGCCCTGGACTGAAGTCCACACTTCACTTCTCGAAGACATCATAATAGGTTTAACCTGGAGCCCTTCAATCACTGAACTCTGGGATATTGAAAACTATTTGCCAAGTGTAGGTATTAAATGATTTTGGTTGTTTACTTAATTTAAGGACACCTTCTGAATCTGAGGTTCTCACCGATGGCACCTGAAACACACAGAGGTCATGCAGAGAGCAAGCAGAGGGCATGCAGAAGGCATAAAGAGGGCACACAGAGGGCATGCAGAGAGCAAGCAGAGGGCATGCAGAAGGCATAAAGAGGGCACACAGAGGTCATGCAGAGAGCAAGCAGAGGGCATGCAGAAGGCACAAAGAGGGCACACAGAGGGCATGCAGAGAGCAAGCAGAGGGCATGCAGAAGGCATAAAGAGGGCACACAGAGGTCATGCAGAGAGCAAGCAGAGGGCATGCAGTGGACACACAGAGGGCATGCAGAAGGCATAAAGAGGGCACACAGAGGGCATGCAGAGAAGACGCAGAGGGCATACAGGGGGTAGTGGGTCCCTTAGGCTAAAGACTAAGGAAAATCGGAGCAGAGGAGTAGGCTCTCACTGGTGAAAATGACTTTGTTGTGGCTTTTTTCCGCTTCTGTTTATTTTTGAGTTAGTTACAGATGTATTATATTTTGAGCCTGTAAACAATTCCTACAGGTATTTAGGCCCATTTCAACAACGCATCCTGGGAAATAATTGTCACTCTTCATGGTTATTGGTCACGGTTGCTCAGCATGGTCACTCTTCATGGTGTTACGATCCCCAGTCTAGGGTTGGGGATCGACAAAAAGGAAAGGGAAAGGGAAAGGGAATGACAAGACAGACGGGAACGGGAAAAGGGAACACGAGACACAAAGGGATCTTTTTTTATAGTTTTTTTATGTTTATTCACATACACTGTACAAACACTAGGTGCAACAGACTTCAGGAGTGACCAAGGCCAAAACAATAAACAAAATCACTAACGAACACATCCCAACCTAATCTAACCCTAGGTGCAAAGAAACAGGTGAAACGAAACAACAATACTATCTCTAATACAAACAAACAACAAACAAATTTATTTTTGTATAGCGTATTATCACAACATTACATCGTCTCAAAGCGCTTTACAGCATCCCCACCCAAAGCCCCCAGTGAGTAAGCCATAGGCAACAGTGGCAAGGAAAAACTCCCTAGAAAGAAGAAACCTTGGGAGGGACCAGACTCAAAGGGGGAGCCCATCCTCCAGGGGCCAGCAGGGAGAGTCAAATACAGTTAAATCTGAGACACAAACGGGGAGCAGGGGGGAGATGACAAGCCGGTGCCACCACTCCCTCCAATTGCCAGGCAGCCAGAAGGCAGGGAATGGGTCATACAAGGAAGATGACACAGCCAGAACGGCGAGCTGGATGCACGGACGTCATTGGTAGAGGCGACGTCACATGTTGCAGGGTGTGCTGGACAGCTTGATAGAGTGAGGACTCCAGGCAGCACCCCCCAGGAGAAGTAGGGGAAAAAAAATATGCAATTAGTCAAAGTAGGGGAGACTATAGGCAGTGCTAAAAGTTAGATGAGTGCAATATGAAGTGCAATGCTCCGGCAGATACGGCTATGGCAGCATAAGTAGGAGGGAGAGGCAGGTGGGAATGCAGGCATGGGGAGTCCCTGAAATGTCAGCACTCCAATCCCACAAGCAATTGTGAAGCTAGAGTGACAGCACTGTCAATTCAGTTTATCCAAAGCTATGGCACCGATCCCCACCCAGCTCTACACCTCACACTATAGGTTTAACTGGGAGTGAGAAGCTAGCTAGAGCTAGAACTAGTGTCCCTATAAGCTAAACTAAACAGGTGTTTTTTTAGTCTAGACTTGAATATTGAGAGTGAGCCTGAAATCCGCAGATCCAGTGGAAGACCATTCCACAGCTGAGGAGCTCTATGGGAGAAAGCTCTGCAGCCTGCCGTAGCTCTTTCTACCCTAGGTACTAACAGATATCCCGCACCTTGAGAACGAAGCAAGCGTGGGGGGTTGTATGAGGTCAGCAGATCACTTAGGTATTCTGGTGCAAGGCCATTCAGTGCTTTATAGGTTAATAGCAGTATTTTATAGTCAATCCGAGACTTAACTGGTAACCAGTGAAGGGAGGATAAGACTGGTGTAATGTGATCAAATTTTTTAGTGTTTGTGAGAACTCTGGCTGCTGCATTCTGTACCAGCTGAAGTTTATGTAAGGATCCAGACGGGCAACCAGAAAGGAGGGCATTACAGTAGTCCAGTCTGGAAGTTACAAAGGCATGTATTAATTTTTCTGCATCACGAAGTGAGAGCATCTTACGAAGCTTGGCTATGTTCCGTAGATGATAAAACACAGTTCTAGTAATACTTCTTATATGAGCATCAAAACATAGATCTGAATCAACTAGAAGACCAAGATTTCTAACCACCGTGTTAGGTTGTGTAGGAAGACCACTAATGCTGATACTAATACTAATACTGTCTCCCTAACCAAACAACAGATAAATTACACGTGTTCGCAGAAACAAAAAAGCAGTCACTCCTTATGCACCAGTACATACAAACAAACACAAAGCAAACACACAGAATCCAAAATACAGTGTCCGAGAAGGGGCAAGCAAAAGCATAGTCGGAAGTCAGGCAAGGGATCGAAAATACCAGAGAGCAGTCAGAACCAAAGCGAAAGTACAAGGGGGCAAAGCAAGAAATCAGAAACCGAAAACCAAAACCGTCATACACAAGCAATCAAAACCAATAAGCAAACCAAATAGCAATCCAAACAATGAGCAGAGCTCCCGACGTACTCCAGTCCTGGCCTTTTCTTTCTAGGACCCGGAAGTGATGAGTGGCGCATCGGAGGAGTCGCCGGCGGGGTCTGGACGAGGAGGCGGAGCAAAGATGCAGCCGGCGAAGGGCGGGAGGTCCGGAGAACCTGTAGGCATCCCCTTGAAACTTACGGCACGTAACAATGGTCACTCGTCATTACCACTCTGCATAGTCACTCATCATAGTCACTCATCATGGTCACTCTTCATGGTCACTCCTCATTACCACTCTGCATAGTAACTCATTATGGTCACTCATCATTAGCACTCAACATAGTCACTCTTCATCGTCACTTGTCATGGTCACTCATCATTACCACTCAACATAGTCACTCATTATCACTCTGCATAGTCACTCATCATAGTCACTCTTCATGGTCACTTATCATTACCACTCTGCATAGTCACTCATTATGGTCACTCATCATTAGCACTCAACATAGTCACTCTTCATCGTCACTTGTCATGGTCACTCATCATTACCACTCAACATAGTCACTCATTATCACTCTGCATAGTCACTCATCATGGTCACTCATCATTGCCACTCTGTATAGTCACTCTTCATTGTCACTCTTCATTGTCACTCAGCATGGTCCCTCTGCATGGTCACTTGGAAACTGGAATACCCTGTCTTTTATACAGAGAGACTGACTGTACGGCTAAACATCATAACAGCTAAGATGTGTGATCTGAGTGCTTTTAAATGTGATGTGATTGCTGGCAATGGACCATCCAGTCATGGGGTAGGTCCATATCTGAAAACATCTTGTTAATGAGAGAGGTCAGAAGAAAATGGCCAGATTCATTAAAGCTAGCAGGAAGGCTACAAGTGGAAAAAATAACATGGCAGAACTACAGCAGTGTGTGTAAAGGCCTCATTGAAAACACAGCTCATCAAGCCTTGAAGTGGTAATGGAGATTAAGGGTGTCTAACCCAGAACTACATAGGGAGACCTAGGAAAGGGGCACTGAATAAAGCATGAAAAATATAGGGGGACGTTTCTGTTAAAATGTGTAGCATGAGATACACAAGATATGAGTCTTTGAAGTGGTCTCTGCGTCCCCATGTCCCTGCGTCCCCATGTCCCTGTGTCCCCATGCTAATTAAACACCAGACCAGAACCAATTGCTTTCGCATTAGTTACTGTAACTCTACCCCAGATGGCTATGGTTCAATTGAGATCTGAGGAATAAAACAGCAACTCCAGAGAAAATACCCAGCTTTCTGAAATTCTAGGCTGTTTTTTCACCAGCCAAGAAAATGGCAACCGGATGTCAGGGAGCAGCAGGAGGGTAACATTTTCAGAGCCAGTGTCTGGCCTACAGTAGTGGAATATGACAGGAGGTTGATGAAGTGCAGGCTTGTCACAGGAATCACTGCGTGTCTGAAAGATGTTGTCAGGGAAACACATTAGTCACATGCTGGCAAACACGCCGCTGAGAGCGACACGTTTTACAGGTGAATAGCGACAGACGGTAACCAGTGTGGTGTTTACCTGAGGCAAAGTTCCCACACGCCACCAGGACAAGAAACACTTTTAGAATGGCTCCCTGCCTCAGCACCATCATCCTAGCTGAGCTGCTGTGTTCTTTGTCACACGACTGTTCCTGAATATTACCAGCACTGCACAGACACATAACAGCACTAACCCAGCACAGGTGTATTGCAGACTCAGACACAACTCAGTTCAGTCACAGACTCAGACGCAGACTCAGCTCAGACACAGACTCAGTACACACACAAACTCAGACGCAGAATCGGTTCAGACACAGACTCAGTACAGACACAGACTCAGTTCAGACACAGACTCAGCTCAGACACAGACTCAGTACACACACAAACTCAGTTCAGACACAGACTCAGCTCAGACACAGACTCAGTACACACACAAACTCAGACGCAGACTCGGTTCAGACACAGACTCAGTACACACACAAACTCAGACGCAGACTCGGTTCAGACACAGACTCAGTACACACACAAACTCAGACGCAGACTCGGTTCAGACACAGACTCAGTACACACACAAACTCAGACGCAGACTCGGTTCAGACACAGACTCAGTACACACACAAACTCAGACGCAGACTCGGTTCAGACACAGACTCAGTACACACACAAACTCAGACGCAGACTCGGTTCAGACACAGACTCAGTACACACACAAACTCAGACGCAGACTCGGTTCAGACACAGACTCAGTACACACACAAACTCAGTTCAGACACAGACTCAGTACACACACAAACTCAGTTCAGACACAGACTCTGTACAAACCCAGAACAGCACAGGCACTGTAGAGTGCAAACTTGCTGCTAGAGTTTAGAGCGAAGCTCACAGCCATCATACTGGGTCTCTCCCAGCACAGACCTGTGCTCCCTAATATCTAATTCCAAATTATAATGCAGTCATTCTTTAGCACTTTTCTGCAGTACTGCATTACTCCTATCACTACCATCACAGAGAGTGTAAGAAATGCAAGAAATTACCTGAACGCTTCATTTGGATTTTTCCTCAAACTTCAGTGTTTTCCCTGCTATGCAAAATGTGCATTTTATAATCTAAAATGAGTTTAAATCTCAGCCCAAATGACCAGATACTCTCAATGCCGTTGCTGCTTTCATTACGGTGGTGTGTAAATATAATTATCTCAGCCAAACACAGCACGTTGATCTCCAGCTAGTGTCACAGGAATCCAAATGTAAAATTTTGACAAAATCAGACACAGTGGAGTCAACCTTCCGGGCCATTCCCCCCAAGTCAATAAGAGGATATGCTTACTTTGTCCCTAATTCTTCATTGACGACGGCAAGTGATGACCTTTGCGTGTAATTTACCCAGGACTGAAGGCAGTTCTTCCGGCATTTTCCACTAAGCTGGGCCATCAGAATCGCATCCTGTGACCCCTCAGCCGCTGGACCTCTTCCCCCACAGCCACCTCAGGAAGCTATCCACTCACCTCGCGGGGAATGCGGTGCAAATCACGGAAGTGGACCCCGCGGCCCGCCAGAACTGCTCGGCCCAGAGAATCTCTGCCAGCTGAGCACTTGAGAAAGACCTGAGGGACTAATCGCTGAAGTGGGGAGTGGGGGGGTGGCTGAGGCTATAAGAGCTGTGTGCATTTTTGCTTGTTAGACACTGGAGTTAGACTTTTGAATACTTTTCTCCAGATGCCTGTGGGGGCCTGGGTGGGCTGTAGATAGAGAGGCGGGGGCCAGGTTTTTTTTTCTTCCATCGCTCCTATTGCCTGGGCTCTTCTTGATGCTTGTTAAGTCTTCCAGCCACTGAGTTAGTGTTCGGAAGCATGCAAAGCTCACCTGCAGCTCGAGGCTGGGAATCGGATCAGAAGCCCCAGCCCTTCAGTGCCCAGTGAATCCTGGCATAAGTTTGCACATTCCAGAGACATTAGCAGATCTTTCCAATCAATGTTCCTCAAATTGTTTGTGATTTTTGTTTGGGTTTATATATAATCCAAACACACAGGCATCAGATGGAAGATTTAGCATGATGTTTTTATGCAAAATATACCATCTTTGTTTGATACCTATATCATTTTTCATATCATCACATTTGGCCTATACATTTCATTTTTGGTTAGGTCTGTCACTGAATTCCTAGACTCATCACTGCAAGTCTCCTGCTTTAAAAATGTGGAGAATTAAGGCAGAAGGAATATTAAAATAATCCACGGTTCTATTCCTGTCTTGCATCAGTTGACCTTTTATAAAAACATTGTTTTCTTGATTTATAATACGCACCTAAATTTATTCTTGAGCTTCTACACTGCTGACTGTTTCTAAGTACTTCAGATTGATAAGTGAGCCGACTGGATTGATTCAGAAAATAACTAAATAATCTCCCTTGCTGGAGCTACTCTACAGTTCTCATTCAGAGATTTAGGTAGTGAAACGAGACATGAAACATATTACACCCCATCTGCTGGAATTTTATTCCTAAAGGGTCCAATTTCACGCTTATTAGTCCAGGCATGCCAGTTTATTTACCAGCCTGCAGGTCCAATGCAGGTGACCCGGGGACTTCCCCCAACTACACTGTGACAGGCACCTGCTGCATGTAAATCTTGCATCATTCACAGCCCTGTTCTTATCTCCTGTGATGTTACTGATCTGAGCTCCAAGCTCCCCATGGTCATGTGTGACATTTGAGGGAGGAAGATTGATGGGATCCATCGATTTGATTATACTTTACAGAACGTGGGGCAGATATAAATCTCTCAGGAATAAGAAGACAGTCTTGCACTTCTGTTCCTGTTACAGCGTGATATGTGGGGCTTTGATATATGGGTTAGAGCTTGCACTAGCATTAGGGTTAGGGTTGCCATGAGGGTTCCAGCCAGAGCTGCAGTGCCTGCCATAGCTTACACTGCTCCATTGGATGCCCATCAATTGACCTCAGCCAATTGCATTTTTGTCTCACTGGATTCTCAAACACTGATTTGCTGAACACAGGGATATGTCCTCTGGGCAGGTGTGAAACACATTTTAAAACATCAGTATTATGGCCCCTCTATGACATTGTTGCTACTTCAGTGAGATGGACACATTTCAGTTGAGAAAAAAATGTATATTTATACATTTATCAATGTGTGAAATGCGCTAGGAAGTGTTTAATTGTATTATAAGTAATGTGTAAAAACACAAAATTAACATTATAATTCCATATTTAAGACACCTGAGTTGCAAATTTAAATCGAATATTGGCATGTGCCCCATATTCTGCAGTAATACATCATATTTCTGTGTTGGACACTGAACTGTGTAATCTTATATCACACAAATCATATATCATCTTCATATATAAATCTTTACTTTATTCAAATGGAGTTGTTATATGCTGAATAATGACCTGATTTCCCCAAGTTAAGTATTCAAAGGAAATGGATATGACACGCACACACAGACACAGACACACACACACACACACACACACACACACAGATACTCACAAACACAAATGCACAGGCACACACAGACATACACATACACACACAAAGATACACACACATATGCACAGGCACACGCACACAAAGATACACACATGCACACACACATACGCACAGGCACACACACAGATACACACATGCGCACACACGCATACACACACACACACGCTTACACACACCCACACAGATACACACACGCACACACACACATACACACACACACATGCTTACACACACCCACACAGATACACACATGCACACACACGCTTACACACACCCACACAGATACACACATGCACACACACGCTTACACACACCCACACAGATACACACATGCACACACACGTATACACACACCCACACAGATACACACATGCACACACACGTATACACACACACACACGCTTACACACACCCACACAGATACACACATGCACACACACGTATACACACACACACACGCTTACACACACCCACACAGATACACACATGCATACACACACGCATACACATGCACATGTGCCCTTCCATTCCTGTGAAACAGCATAATGTTAGAAGAGTGACTTTCTCCACAGGCTGACTATTTTATTATGAAGAAAAAGCAAATTAAAGTGGAAGGGGCAGGTGGGCTGAACCGGGCTGCACTGGTGGAGCCCCCGCTCCTCTGTTCCATTCATTGTTCTCCCCTTTTTACAGAATATTAATGGCGGAGGAAAAGAATGACAGGAGCGGCTCGAGCAGACCTAATGTCAGCGAAGGGGCTGGACTTCAGTTCTTTTTTTAACTTGACACCAGCTTCTTCTTCTACTTTTCCTTTCTTCTCCTAGGCAGATAGGAGGGCTGTTGTAGCCCAGCTGCAGGTTGGGCTGACCTGCGAGATAGACGCGCTTTAGGTGAGTAGAAGCGCGCAAAGACCTGGCGGGCCCAAGAAACCCAAAACAGTGGGCAGGGGAGCCGTGCAACCAAACCGAGCCGTTTGTGATCCGCCAGTCGATAAGACAAGGAGATTAATAATACAGGCTAATAATGCCCCCCATTCCTGCCCATTTCAGCTGGGGACGTGGTAATGATGTGATATTGCTGTAGGAGGAGATCGGCTCCACTGTGCATGGGGGGGGGTTCACTCATCCCAATTGGCCCGCGGGACACGGGCAGTTTGAAAAATGGCAATGCAGTTATCATTTTAATTAGATATAAAGTTTTTTTTCATAATTTTCCTGAAACCAGGACTTCAAAGAATATCTTTTGCACCGTTCAGAGCCATAACTCCTGAGTGACAGTTTTGGTTCATTTGCAAGTTTTTTCAGATCCAACCTTGCCCACGGTGTCACGCTGAGGGTTACAGTAAATGTCAGAGCCTCTCTCTCCCATGCTCCAAAGGATCCTCCTCTGGAGGCTGAACCAGCTTCTGCGGATGCATGTGTTTTTACCAAGCAAAGGCTCTGCAACATCACTTCACAGAGAAGCGGTTACACTTTACTCTTCCATGATTCACAGAGAAGCAGGTACACTTTGCTATATATATATATATATATATATATCAAAATCATGATGGTATAACAAAAAGTGACATGCTTTTTTGTCAAGTCAGGATTAATCCTGTCTTACTTAGTAAGGCTGTCATATTACCAGTTATTATTGCCACGTAAATGACAAGATAAAAACATAATGCTGCATAACTTCTAAGACTACTGAGTTTTATGGCCTTATTCTTTTTTATTTCATTACACAAATCAGGAAATTATCAAATTTAATTTGTCATAGGAAATAATTTATTTAAAAATAAACTTAAATTGAATTGTGAAATCCTTGCAAATAATGGCCCTCTACCTGTCTCACAACATTACAGTAAATGTGTCTTTAAATGAAGAGAATGTTCTAACATTGTGATTTAGGGGAAAAAGCAAGTAGTTAAACAGACACGTGGCGACAGAGATATCAGCCTATCAGCAGATAGGAGGAGGTTGTTTACATCACCCCAAAACCACAGCCTGGCTTATCAGCCCAAACAGAGCCCTGGGTTCAACACTCCTCTGACAGTAAATGCTGGTACCAGCCTGTCTATAGGGGGTGAGACACAGTGGAGGGTGAGACACTCAGAGACAGGGAGCAGTTTCATGAATTATTTCTTAATCTTGTGCTTTCTTCCAAAGTGATGTACAGAATGGGGACTACAATTTAAAAATGTGCATACAGGAAATAACAGCAGTCATTAACACATGCAGGGGAATGGTTTTGATACAGGTGAATGAGTGGCTGCTTTCTGTTTAGCTTTGGATTAAATGAGATGCTCTGTTAAATGACAGGCTTTATTATGTACTGTTACATCCTCCCCATCATGTCCGCCTGACCCTCCTGTCTCCACCCAGATGTGACCCAGTAATGCCTTCATCTGGAAGATCCCGAAAACTGAGGCTCTCTTCCGGGATGTGGGACTCGGACACGGATCCTCAGGATAGTCAAGCATGAGACTGTTCAACCTGCCACCTCTCTGCAACATGAAGTCGCTCAACCTGTTGGCTCTCTGCAGCGTGAAGCCACTCAGCGCCGCCTCTCTGCCCGCCACCTCTCTGCAGCGTGAGGCTACTCAGTGCCGCCTCTCTGCCCACTGCCTCTCTGCAACATGAAGCCGCTGAACCTTCTGCCTCTCTGCAGTGTGAGGCCACTCACTGCTGCCTCTCTGCTAATTCCCCCTGAGTCCCTGGCTCCTGGCCCACATGACCCGAGTCCAGTCTCATCTCACCTGCACCCATCTCGCAGTCTCCTCGTGTCCCCTTAGCACCCACCTCACAGCCTCCTGTTGTCACCTTGGTGGCTTCTTTGTCCCCTGCAGGTCACTGCCAGGCCGATGCCCAAATCCCTGGTCACCACCAGGTAAGGTAAATCGATGCCCTGCTGGAGGACGTAGAATGGGATTCTCTGGACCTTGCCCTAAGTCCTACTCCATGGGCCCCAGCCTCAGCCCACTCACTAACTTGATCCTAGGTCCCGGTGTGGTCAACAGTATCAACTGGGACCCCAAAGAGGGGTTGGCTGTGTCTCCATATCTCAGAGGGTGAGATGGGGGCATACTATCCTTTATTATCAAGACATGAGCAAGGAAACAAACAGGACTGCGAGGGGTCAAAACATGAAGACTAACACTGGGATGGGCACAGGCAACAGGAGGACTGACGTTAATGACCAGAATGGAGAACTGTCAGCCAGGTAAATACAGGACCAGCAGCAACCCCTGTTGGTCATACCAGGGCATGGACAGGGTGGGTCGTGACTGAGTCCCCCTGAAGCATGCACTCCAAGCACAGGAAACACCACCACAACTTGGATGGAACAGATGGATCCAATGACAGGACAGGGTATGGCCAGACCGATAGAATATATGGGACATACACCGGATGGAGTTAGAAACTGGACAGAAGGGACAGAGACCAAACCTCAACTGAGCAGACACCAAGCAAGACACAAGGGACAGAGAAAAGGCGGGAGTTGGATTAGAAACCAGAAGGGCAGTAGGAGGGACAATCACAGTGAAACATTCCAGGACAGGATAAACAGAGCGGCAACAGAGACAGGAGTAGAAACATAAGAGAAAGCCAGCCCAGGGGAGAATAGAGGCTGGACAGGGTAATGGGGCAGGCACCAACTCACGACCAGAGGAAGAGGGAAATGGCCAGGGAGTCTTATAGACCCTGGGACATTGACCTACTCAGGGCCTACCACAAGCAAGGCAAGATCCATCTGTACCGCAGTGCTCCAAGTAGATGGCAAGGTCGGGGGGTGGTGAGGAGACAGCAGGGCCAGAGGGCATTATCAGGACACCAGGAGACGAGGTACATGACACATGCAGGTGACATGGCCCCTCTTGGGGCCAAGAGCCTGGAGCCTGGGAGGAGTGGCCCCATTTGGAACAGTGACCTGGGACCCGGACTGTAAAGCCCCTCCTGGGCGAGGTTCTGGAGGATCAGGAGAAGCAAGGGCAGCCCCTCCAGGGCTAGACTCTGGAGGACCAGGCAGAGTGGAGCCCTGTGGGCCAGACTCTGGAGGCTCGGACAAAGTGGCGGCCTCTCTTGGGCTGGGATCCAGAGGCACAGTGGCACAGCAGCACATCCACTGGGGTTGGGCTATGGAACTGTGACAGCAGCTTCTCCTGGACCAAGCTCTGGAGGCATTGCAGCCTCGCCTGGGCCAGGCTCTGGAGGCATTGCAGTCTCGCCTGGGCCAGGCTCTGGAGGCACAGCATTGGCTTCCCTTGAACAGGGCTGTGGATCACAGTATCAGACGAGGGGGCAGCCACGGGCATAATTGTCTCCGTTTATTTCTCCTGCAGCCAGAATTGGCAGGTGGAGCCAAGAAGAGCTGTGGGGAACCGGCGGGCAGAGCAGACTCAGGGGAAGCAGCATGTGGCAGCACTGCAGTGGGCTCTGGTGGGCTGCATACGATCCAACGAGATGCGAGATGTGGACATAGCCAGCTCCTTCTGCTTCCTCCTCCTTCGACAAGAGCGGGTAGCTGTAGCGAGCTGCAGAAAGCCGGTCAGGTCGAGCTGGAGTGGTTTCTCGCTCGATGAGCTACTGCATTTCCCCAATACAGCACTGGACCTTCTCTGCCTCTTGGGGATCCATCCATGGGGTGAGCCCCACCAGTATCTCCCCTAACTACAGGAAGAGTGCCCTGTCCTCGGGCATCTTCCATACCGTAGGATTTTGCCTCCACTCCAGGTGGGCGTCCACGAGGGAGAAGAAGTCCTCAGCTCACAGGCAGGGTGGCTCCAGAGCGATCAGCATGGGCTCTGGGGAACCAGGAGATCCAGGCAGAATCAGCCTGAGCAGGGCATCTTCTGGTCTCCTTTCCCAGCACCATAACCTGCACAGGGTTGGCACTGGCAGGGCAAGCCACACAGTATGTGGCTCACCTAGTTCATTGGGAACTCCAGATCGCTGTCATTTATCGGGTCAATTAGCGGATTGTCCACAAACCACTGAGGTAAGCAGACAAGAGACATCAGTTGCGGAAGGAGCCTGGGTGCAGGGGACATCATCCAAGCAGAGATGCAGAGCATAAAGGGCTCCTGGGAACAGTAACTAGGCAATTTGTCCGGGCATTCTGTCGCGTTGTGAGGGACAAAGGACACAAGGGCAAAACAAGAGCAGGGAAACAAACAGGACAGTGAGGGGGCAAAACAAGAAGATTAACTCTGGGATGGGCACAGGCAACAGGAGGACTGACATTAATGACCGGACTGGGGAACACAGGACTGGGAAGCATGTATGTATGGAACTAACGAGGGACTAACAAGATTCAGGTGTTGACATTTACCGTGTTAAGATCAGGGATTATGAACTGGATACAGCTGGGAAGAAAATAGGAGGATTCTGGAGGACCAGCAGCGACCCCTGCTGACCATACTGGAAGATAGAAAGGATGGTTGATGACAAAATGGCCTTTTCAGAAGGCAATTTCGGGATGTTAACCGATATATATCCTCCATCTATACATATTTCGTGTTCCATATTCATAAAGACATATAATGCATAATAATAATAATAATAATAATAATAAAGAGAGAACAACATTCCTCAAGAATTGTGAGAAAAAATTGCAATCTCAATGCTGAGTGGAAAAAATGTTGATCCATATTTTACTCAAAATTGTGCAGCCATGGTTGCACTGCATGCAATAGTTTTTTCCTTTTTTTTAATTAGATGAGTTACGATGGTATAGTGCAGAATGTATCAGAGTAAAAAGTCGTCTGAACTTTCCTCTGCAGGACGAGTGTGTATGCGCATATGAGTGTGTGTGTGTGTGTGTGATCTCCCCCCGGAAGCAGGAAGATCACACAGAAGGGCAAACCTCATTTGTATGCAAATATAGGGTTGAGTATATTCCTTGCACATTGCTGTGAAAATCGGGCCTCTGGAAAGCCATTTTCCCCAGGTTTCACCTGGAGTAGCCATGCCTGAGCCTAGGCCCTGTGAGAGGCCTCCACGGTTGGCTTTATTATCCCCGCCCCCTTCTCGGGACGCGTCAGGCTGTGCCATTCACACCCCCACCTGACAGGGAGTTACAGGGACTGTCCCTAATATGCTAATTACAACCCCCTTCCCCACTTCCCCCTATTATGTCAATATGAAGGTTTGATTCCTTGAACAATTGTTTAATTTCATTTCCAATACAATGATGCTGGGTAATGTTAATTTGATTACTATGATTTCATTTAAAAATAAATAAATAATGATATGGGGTACAGGGTTCAATATAACTTCGGGCTAGATGACACCAAGCCAGTTTGCAGAATGCAATATAAATGCAGCATAATATAATATTGCATGGATAATTACATATAACCATCTATACAGTAAATATGAATAGTATATGCAACTATCAATGTACATCTGAACACAAAATACAGAGACGTGAGAAGGCAGTGCTGGAGTCTCCATGAAAATGAACGGCTATGAATGCAGAGCGCTGGGGGATGATCACAAAGCAGGAAAGGAAATGCCCTTTGTGTAGGTGAAATGTGACGGGCACTGTCATCGCAATATAGCACGGCAAAATGAAGGTTAATTCTGATGTACAACCGGCATGACAGTCATTATCAGTGAATCATGAAAATAAATTAAGCCACTGAAATAGATACAGGCTCCTCTCAAACACAGCGGGGCCTCAGTGAGGGATGGACAGATGAACTTTACAGATTATTATTGGAAAATAGTGCTGAATTCAATTAATGCACCTAATGGCACCTTTATAGAGGGCAGCCGTAATTTAAATGACAGCAGGAAGTCATTTTGCTTGTAATAAGTCACATTTACAGTTTCAGGTTAACGTTGTGCTTTTTCCGGCTGCGTTCGTCTGAGGTCCTTCCTTTAAAAATATCCTTGATACGAAGACGTGGGCAATTGTTCCTTTTCCATGGAAGTATCTCTATCTGGGGCCACCTAGAAAATGAATTATAGCAATGACCCTTAATTATACTACTGTAGACTTCTTAAAATGTATATATTTTCAGATACATGTATAATCGCTGATTCTTCAATACATTTAAAGTTTAATAAGTCTTCTGGTTTTGCGTTTACTGAAAAACAAGGTACAGCATAAGTGAAATAATTAAAAAGAACGTTTGTAAGGCAAAGCGATGACTTTAACATGAAAACGAACTCATTCCAAATAGACGCAGCCATCCCCACCCTGAGCCAGCATCTGCTTGACTCCCCCCATCCCATTTATTAATGGGTTCTCTCCTGTGGGGGGGCACTGAGGCTTATTTGTTAAATGGTATCCTAATGACAGGGAACTAACTAACCATTTACTGTCCATTACATCAACAATTCCTAGGAAGGGGAATGTCACTGGTATACTGGAATCCTGCCGCAGGTATGTAACTGCACAATATATACATCACACATACACTACATATGTACAGTATATTATATATAACACACACAAACACACTTCGCAGTCTCTCTCTACATGTGATTATGTGTATAGTACTATACAGAATGCATGTATATGATAGATTCATAGATCTAAACACACATGCACAGATCTGTCTATGACCAATAGAGTATAAGTTCCATTGCTGCTTGTATAGAGAAACCATGATTATTTGCATATTTAAATATGTATTTACACAAAGCTGCATGACCCTCTCTTAAACATTTATTTCCATACAACCAACCTTCTTCTACCCCGTCAATCACAAATAAATGTTTCACATCTTGCTGTAATCATATCTCAATCTCCACATTTGCGGTTTAAATAATAATTGTCCTTCCCTTCTGATTACTGTCACTTTTTTGTTGTTGTGTCAGTTTTTGTTTTGTATGTAGAGATACTGTGCGATATGGAGCCAGGAATAATGTCTAATAGCGTGTAACATTCAAATTGTGCAGAGCAAAGTCGTGCTCAGCTGCCAGCTGGATTGGAGAGAAAGCCAGGTGACTGGAGCCCTTGCCCAACCGTGAGGCGGCGCTGTCCGGCTCCGCTGTACGGTCCCTCTCCCGACCGCGAGGCGGCACTGTCCGGCTCCGCTGTACGGTCCCTCTCCCGACCGCGAGGCGGCGCTGTCCGGCTCCGCTGTACGGTCCCTCTCCCGACCGCGAGGCGGCGCTGTCCGGCTCCGCTGTACGGTCCCTCTCCCGGCCGCGAGGCGGCGCTGTCTGGCTTTGCTGTACGGTCCCTCTCCTGGCCGTGCAGCGACACAGTCCAGCTTTGCCGCGTAGTACCTCTCCTGACCGTGCGGCGACACAGTCCAGCTTTGCCGCTCAGTACCTCTCCTGACCGTGCGGCGACACAGTCCAGCTTTGCCGCTCAGTACCTCTCCTGACCGTGCGGCGACACAGTCCAGCTTTGCCGCTCAGTACCTCTCCTGACCGTGCGGCGACACAGTCCAGCTTTGCCGCTCAGTACCTCTCCTGACCGTGCGGCGACACAGTCCAGCTTTGCCGCTCAGTACCTCTCCTGACCGTGCGGCGACACAGTCCAGCTTTGCCGCTCAGTACCTCTCCTGACCGTGCGGCGACACAGTCCAGCTTTGCCGCGTAGTACCTCTCCTGACCGTGCGGCGACACAGTCCAGCTTTGCCGCGTAGTACCTCTCCTGACCGTGCGGCGACACAGTCCAGCTTTGCTGCGTAGTACCTCTCCTGACCGTGCGGCGACACAGTCCAGCTTTGCTGCGTAGTACCTCTCCTGACCGTGCGGCGACACAGTCCAGCTTTGCCGCTCAGTACCTCTCCTGACCGTGCGGCGACACAGTCCAGCTTTGCTGCGTAGTACCTCTCCTGACCATGCAGCAGTGCTGGCCAGCTTTGCAGTGGGGTGTCTCCCTACCGTGTGGTGGCACTGGCTGGCTTGCCACAGGTCCCTCTGCAGCCGTGTGGCAGCACTGGCCAGCTTTTGCCCCAGAGTCCCTCTCCTGACCATGCAGTGACACCTCTGCACTAATTTCAGAAAACCCTCAGGGGCTGGTTATGGATGATTCAGTCACTCCCTGGATATTCACGATTACATTTTTGAACTTCATCAAAAATCACATTGAGCGCATACATATGAAGCGCATGCTGCTTTAATTTGTAAGGCATTTAAGTATTAATACCTTAATAACTAAAGATGTTAGGCTGAAATTTCAGTATTGAAACAAAGCTGGAATTGCGGTAGGTGAAGTTCAAAAAAGAAAATGCTTTATCCAGCCAGGAAGAGAAAGTTTTCAATCGTACTTCAGTCAGTCCGGTAGGTTTAGTTTATCTTTTTGAAGGTGCATGAGATTCAAGATTCATCAGATCATTGCTGCTGGCTCATCAGTATACATGTATACATCTCCCTGAGCCCCACGCTGCTACATTTACACACTTACTGGAAAATATACCACGACACACTACAGCTACACAGTGACTAGCCGATACACTACAGTATGCTACATAACATGCTGGGGATGAATGGCCATTATTATTTTCAGTGATTATTCGCATTAGATGAAGCATCCCAATGCACTGTGAGTGTGATCTGGTCGGCTTCCGTCTCTGGTGGTCTTAGGCTTTGTTTTCGGATGCTTTTTAATGGATAAATGGGAATATAGTTCCCTGCTCTCTGTTCAGCTCGTTTCACGGTCCGGTCAGCAGTAACTCCCTTTCTTTCTGTCTTTTCCCCCCTCTTCTCTCCAGCTACTTTCCCCTGGGATAATTCTGCGAAATCCACCGACTTCCTCCTCTCTCCGCCTCGGCTTGGGACGCGTCGGACATCTTTACCAGCACGTTGACATGCAGCGGGGCTAATGGCACTCCATGCAGGCCGGCCTAATCTCGGCTAACTGACAAGGCTCAAATTGAGGAGACATCTTCCACTGATTGGCTCCCACTTCCACAATTATTCAGCCGGGTGTCAGGCCAGGTTTAACATCTCCACTGATTCCGCTCTCCAGAGGGATCCCCCAGGAAACTCAATCGCCGCTAATAGCTGCCATGCCGCGGTCCACGCTCATGGGGGAGGGCGTCCTCACTCCCCAGGAAAAGAAAATAAATAAAAAATAAAACCTCTCGCATGGAACTGAACCAGCTGCATGATTTTTACGACGTCATTTATTCAAATTGGCTGGCATGGAGAGGTCAAGGGAACCTGATCTGGGAATCAGGGCGTGTACATGAAAAGGGGCGGTGCTCTGGGAATCAGGGCGTGTCCATGAAAAGGGGCGGTGCTCTGGGACTCAGGGCGTGTACATGAAAAGGGGCGGTGCTCTGGGAATCAGGGCGTGTACATGAGAAGGGGCGGTGCTCTGGGAATCAGGGCGTGTACATGAAAAGGGGCGGTGCTCTGGGAATCAGGGTGTGTCCATGAAAAGGGGCGGTGCTCTGGGAATCAGGGCGTGTACATGAAAAGGGGCGGTGCTCTGGGAATCAGGGCGTGTCCATGAAAAGGGGCGGTGCTCTGGGAATCAGGGCGTGTACATGAAAAGGGGCGGTGCTCTGGGAATCAGGGCGTGTCCATGAAAAGGGGCGGTGCTCTGGGACTCAGGGCGTGTACATGAAAAGGGGTGGTGCTCTGGGAATCAGGGCGTGTCCATGAAAAGGGTCGGTGCTCTGGGACTCAGGGCGTGTACATGAAATGGGCCGTTGCTCTGGAAATCAGGGCGTGTCCATGAAAAGGGGCGGTGCTCTGGAACTCATGGCGTGTACATGAAAAGGGGCGCTGCTCTTGGAATCAGGGCATATACATGAAAAGGGGCGGTGATCCCAAGTGTCAACAGTAAATAAAGTCTCATCTTAAACGTTACTAGCATCCCACTAGAGGCCCGACACACAGACGAATGTTACAGTTACAGCTACACATTTTTTACATCTACTAAACATTGCATTAGATTTTCTTAATCTCTGGAGAGCCTATAGTGGATGTGCTGTAAATGTGTGGTGGTTATTCACACTTTTATCTCACCAGTTGACGGATACAGTTGCTTGCTGTATGTCTTCAATCTCCATACGACTGGCCCAGCCGAGGAGACTCTAGCATGACAACCTTGGGCTTTATGCACATCTTCGGCTCAGTAAATGAGGCTGGGCTGTGCGGGAGGCAGCTGTTCTGACATAGGCTGATGCTGTGGTTACGTTAATCAGTCTAGGAGGCAGGGAGAATGAAGCCTATGCCGAGCAGGCACAGGACATAAGGCTGAGGTACACCCCGGGCGGGATGCCGGGGCGGGTCGGGGCCTATGCCAGTCGGCACAGGACATAAGGCTGAGGTACACCCAGGGCGGGATGCTGGGGCAGGTCGGGGCCTATGCCAGGCGGCACAGGGCATAAGGCTGAGGTACACCCAGGGCGGGATGCCGGGCCGGGTCGGGGCCCATGCCGGGCGGCACAGGGCATAAGGCTGAGGTACACCCCGGGCGGGATGCCGGGGCGGGTCGGGGCCTATGCCAGTCGGCACAGGGCATAAGGCTGAGGTACACCCCGGGCGGGATGCCGGGGCGGGTCGGGGCCTATGCCAGTCGGCACAGGGCATAAGGCTGAGGTACACCCAGGGCGGGATGCCGGGGCGGGTCGGGGCCTATGCCAGTCGGCACAGGGCATAAGGCTGAGGTACACCCCGGGCGGGATGCCAGGCGCAGCTGTATGATGGTCGGCCGCCAAAATGAGTGTTTTTTTCTTGGAGAGGCCCATAGGAAGCCCCCTGGAGAAGCCCCTCCATCTGCTCATTATGTCACTGATTGGGAAGTTTGTCTCAAATTACCCCCTTAATAGGGCTGATTAGTCACATATTTGTTCCATGACAGTGGATGTTGGATCAATTTGTGTCAGAAGAGACACATAAAAGTACAATTTTGTGTGTTTAATCAGATTCTCTTTATCTGTTATTAGAGTTCATAGCATTTTGTTTAAATACAATGCAGGAATAGCAGCAATTCAGAAAACCTCACAAAGTTTAATGCTGTACCTTTAAGTTTCTTATATGAATCCTATGATTCATTGAAGAGGAAGTTTGTCAGAAGTTTGTTGTCATGGTTATAATGAGAAAACATCATAATTATTATCATTATTATTATTAGTAGTAGTAGTAGTAGTAGTAGTAGTATTATACAGTGCTAAAGCTATATTCATATATTCATGATGAGGCAATTTTAAGCAAAACAATTATTATTTTGCATATAAAATGAAACTTTTTTCTTCCCTTGACATGGTAGGCCATATTTATTATGCACCAGTACCAGTTAGTCATGACACATAAATATTGATGAGTAATGTTTCCTTCAGTAACTGCAGTATGACTCGATTAGGGCAAGGAAAGGGCTTGTGTTTGGTGTGGCTGATTCTGCAGGTAATGAGTCCCAGCTGATCCTATTGATTATCTTGTAATGGTTAAATAGGGCCAGCAGGGTGCATCTGGAGAACTTTTGATCTGTATTTACACTGCTAAGCAACTGTATCTGTGGCTGTATAAGAGTAAATTTGTTTTGGGTTAGGATCTTTGTTGGTTTTATTATTTCCACAATGTTTTATGAAAAGGCCTTTCGGTTTTGGTCAGGCCTTGCCCTCTGTCTGGACCTTGAATCTGGCCACTGCTCTACAACTTACTGCTCAACAGTACTTAGTTTCATTATAGACAGAACCTCTCATTTTCCTTAAGAAATCTTGCTCTTTATTTAGTGGCTGTGAAACCTGATGCTAAAACTTCCATGCCTTTTTAAAATAATCTTTTTCCATGAGGCAGTTCTGATATCGAGCACTTCAGCTGTGTAGCTTTAAATGAGCCCCTGTTTGTCTGGATTATTCTGTCCTCACTGTAAGACACAGGAGCTGGGCCTTTCACTGTGAATGTATAAACCCAACAAGCTGAAACTTTACATCCCATAATTCAGTATTCTGTTTATGTCGAAGTCAGATTCATCTGCAGGAGTGCATTATTTATGCAGGAAATATGCCATGAAAACCAAAGTGAGCTTTTTCCTACTACCGGATATTAACAAGAGGAATACTTCTCTTCGGAGAGCATCTTTTGAAGCATGGAAGAACGGAGAAGGTTTGTCGGAAAAAAAAGATTTCTGTTTGTAGTTTATGATTAGGCAGCATGCTGTACCCCCAACAGGCCCCCCCCCAAAAAATGGTCCACCATGGGAGCGAGCCGCATGTTAGATCATCCTCATCCAAAGCTTTGCTGACCATCCAAACCGCGAAACACCATGGGAAACCCAATAGCTGAAGATTGGCAGGAGAATCCACAATCTGATTCTGCATTGTGTTTTTCTTTCCCTTCAAATTCATTTCATTCATAAAACATTTCCTTCTTCCTCTGATACTATGATATTCTGTTATTAATTAAAAACTGCTTTCTAAAGTTCAGTATTCCTTCAACTATGTTGCTGCCAAAAGATTTTACTTAAAATTAATCCTTTAAATGACCTGGATTTGGTCAGGATTTGGTGTCCATAAAACTGATCTTGGACATGTTTAAAGTGGTCATGTAGGGTTCGGTTTTTAATGTTTATAATGTTGCAATTCATTTCTTTAGTGTGATTCCCGTCTTGCAGCCATCCACTCTGAAAACAGATGTGGGCAATGTCACCGTCAAACTTTACAGCTTCAGAGATAAATGTTCACACTGTATACACAAACAAACACCGTTATTCACTAAACACACACATGCATGGATAATCAGTCTGATTTTTTCCCCCAAAAAATTACATCTCAATCAAGAGATTACTGGACAAGCTTAGACTCTGGGACAAGCTTAGACTCTGGACAAGCTTAGACTCTGGGACAGGTGCCTGAACAAGACACTGGAGGTGCCTCTGTGCGATACTTGAGTGATGGTAGAGATATATCACTCTTCATTCTCAGTGTAGAGGTTGGTGTCATGTACTGCCATTGTACCATGCTGAGAAACAGTCATCCATCCATGAGGTAACAAAAAGGATGGCCCGTAACATTCAATATGGCAGTAGCTTAAATAGCATTGGTCCATTAGGGAGCCAGGTCAGGTCTAGGAGCATATGCCACACCCACTAAACAACAAAACACCTTGGAATCCTGGTTGGTGACCCCCCCCGTCCAGTCCCACCCCCCAGAAATGGCCGTCTCTCTGCCGCAGCCAGATGTTACATGGGTCACCCCTTGGCCTGGTCCAGCTGCTCGAGTCCTCAGCAATGAGAATCCAGTGAGCCGGATCACCCTCAGGGAAACACGTCACATTCCCATAGTGCCGTAACTGACGCTCCCTCACAATGCAGGTAATGCAATGGTACCCAAGATTCACACACAGACACACCACCAAAGGAGTCCAGTCTTCATCTCAGGTCACTGGATAGCATCTGTATCTCACAGCCATTCAGCAAAACAGGGAGCACCAGGACTAAAGACTTGGACCTTCATCCTCTTGCAAAGATATTGGGAGCACCAGACACGCCTTTCCAGGGACCTCATGACCCCCCAAGCTCTCCCAATCTGTTTACTGACTTCATAGGAAGAGTTTCCAGAGACATGAATGTTGCTGCCAAGGTGATTGAACCTCTCAACACGGTTGACATTCTCTCCACAGACAGACATACTACTGATGGCTGTGTCCAAGAGGTCATTAAAGGCCTGGTTCTTGGTTTTTGTCTCGGATACTTGCTAGCTTAGACATTCAGACTCCTCACTCAGTCTCTCGAGAGCCCTGATCAGAGCCTCCAAGCATTGTCAGCAAAGTTGAGATCAGTGAATCTTTCTTCATCAACAGATGGCCTTCAGCTGCTGGACCCCACAACCCTGCCCAACACCCAGTCCATGCAAGCACTGAACAGAGTAGGAGCAAGAACACACCTCTGACAAACCCTAGAATCAACTGGGAAGAATGCAGAGGTTCTACTTTTACTCTACACAGCACTCACAATACCAGTGTACAGGCCAGCTACGATGCCCAGCAACTTCAGGGTATCCTGTGAAGTCTCAGGATGTCCCACAGGGCAGCTCGATCAACAGTATCAAACACTTTAGAAAAATCGACAAAGGCTGCAAAGAAATTCTGTGTTTGTACTCAATGAGACCCTTGTGCAATCTCAATGAGATTGGTTGGTTCCGAGCTAATCGGAGGATCAGCCTCAAGAACTGTGGACCCAGAGATGTTCAATGTCGTAGCCGGAGGATCAACTTTAAACAGCTGCTCAAAATAACCGCCCCAGCATGTCACAACTGCAGTGTCATCCGTACAGACCATTCCATCACTTGCCCTGATTGCGACTCTCCGAGGAACAGCAGATGTACATAATGCTTTGATTCCTCAGTAAGCGGGACATGTGTCACTGGACCATAGATGGTGTGTCACTTGCTCACAGATCCCTCTAACAAACACCTTCTTATATGCCCTCAGAGCCCTCGCAGACATCTTTCTCAGTTCTTGGTACAGACCAGAGTTGCCATCAAGCCACGCACTTTGGCTCATCTCAATAATATTCAGGGTGCCCTGCAACACCAACACAACCCTAAGCAAGCTTGAGGGTCACAGAAGGTCTCCCATCACATTAGAATTGGCAGTCACACCCAAGTCTGCAAGTTCCACACACAAACAGCATCCAAAATCATCAGAAACAGTCTGATCTTGGAGTCTGGCTAAGTCCAGCGTCATTCTCCTAGTAGATGGTGGCCTACTAACTGACACCCTGCACCCTGCTCTAATGAGCCGTACCGGCACCAGTGCTGGGATTGCAGGGTAGAGTTTCACAGAGAAAGAATCAGACCCACCACTTGGTGGTGACAAAGAGCATGGAAGCGGCCATCTATTCACCCTGGACAAAGGGCACTCAACAGTGAATGGCCAGCAATTTTTTTGAGCCAAATTTGATTGGTCAATATCTAGACACTCTACCCCATGAGGTTGAGGAGAAGGAACTAATAGTGTGTAAAGGAAAGGATTTAACCCAGCAAGGTCAACTGCCTTTTCTTGCCACCCAGAGCACACTCTGTACGCTGCCAACTGCAGTAATTGCATTTGACTTGGAACTGAGGGTGTCTTCTTTTGTAATCCCACAATGGCTGCATAATTTATAATTGGATACAATCAGTACAGTCAGAGGAGAGGTTTTGAGCTGCCTGGGTGTGAATAGTCACTCAAAATGGTCGACTTGACATTGGGCGATATCTGTATAAGCCTGCCAAGTCATGAGACCTTTATGTAGAGAGGAAAAACACACACCTCCCTGTTTCGAGGAACAAAGGATGAATCTCATTCTCACTATTATGCCTTGGCAGAACGCCCTCAATAATGTTCTGGTCTTTTATTGTCTTTTTATATGTGTAAAAAAATAGCCACGTTGTGTTCTCCAGCGTAATCTAAACACGACTCTTGCATGGGTCCTGATGGGTGAAAGTGTTCCTCCAAATACAGTCATGTCAGCACCAACCATGCTTCAATTAATGTCACCATCAACTTATCTTGCTCAAATTAGGTTTAATTATGAATGGCTTCAGGCCATTAATGGTAATACGCAGAGACTTGGCATTTCGAATTCTGAAAATGACATTCTGTATTTAACTTGGCGATATCTCAGTGAGTGCTGCATATTTATGCCATGGCAAAACCGATGCATTATTAATCGTTTGCTTAGATGTCTTTTTTAAACTTTCCCCTAACTCTTCTGTTTAATGGACTGGTTCGATCGTTAATCGGACATATATGGGCAGTGTCTCAGCCAGCACGTTGTGACTGACAGATGGCTAATGAGACCAAACGTTTTGAGTTAGGGAATATAGGAAGTTAGGCTGAACACTTTCAGTACTAAAGGTGGTGGCTGTTGGTGACCATTAAGCATCGGTAACATGGTGATGAAGGACACAGAATTCTAACCTGAAGGTTGTCGATTCAAGTCTTTCTGTGAACAATCACAGTAGTTTTTAATTGTTATCACTGTTGTTATATGAAAATACAAAACAAAAGCTTGGGATATTAAAAAATATTCTAGCCTACAAAATTAGATACAAACTCTAAATTAAAATTTGAGAATTTAAAAGGTAAAAAAAGTTTAAAATAATGCCTAGCGACCAAATTGTTAAGGACACACAGTAACCGTGAGAAAGCCTCTGGTTTGTGGACAGAGGTGTCTGATGTATGGATGACTAGTGTGAACATGGAGTTTCGAAACTGGTTAAGGCGATAGACTGCTAATCTATTGTGCCCTGCACATGTGGGTTCAAATCCCATTTTGGGGGGGTAGTACATGGCTCAGTGGCTATCATGGGGCTAGCAGCTTTTCTCTTAATTGACCTTTACATAAACACTGAAGCTTTGAGTACTGCAGTAAATGAAACCTCTTCATGTCAGAATAATTCTCATAAATGTGATGATGTGCAGCCCTTGTGTGTGACTGTGCTCTTCTGCAAATACACATTTTGTCAAAGTGATTCTTTTATGTGCCTTTCACCCATATATTCCGGGACAGGCTTCAGACCCCCCACCCTGGGCCGCAGTAGGGCAAGCGAGTACACTAAATGGATGACTGGATTCATTTATGTAGAGCATGCTGTGTCTATGAGCAGAAGGTCACCAGTTCAAGTATCAGGGCCGGCAGAGTGACTTCAGCGCTGGGCTGAAAAGTCTCTTAGCCCCCTTTAGCACAGGGATTGGCTGAAAGGTGTCTGTTAAATAACACAGTTACTCAAACTGCAAAAGTTTGTGTGTCTGTGTGTGTGTGTCTGTGTCTGTGTGTCTGTCTGTGTGTGTGTCTGTGTCTGTCTGTGTGTCTGTGTGTGTGTGTCTGTGACAGACCCCTTTGCCAGCAATGGGTGTAAAAACACAGAAACGTAGCAAATTGTGGAAGTGAAACATAAGTGGCCCCTTTTCTGTATTTTCTTAAATATCTGCCTGCAACAGTAACACTGTGGTCGCCATGACCGACGACCCAATGGGTAAATGAACGGCAACTTAGCAGACAAACATTCCCTGTTCCGCATGCATAATCAGGCACTCCTGTAGCTTCATCTTCCCCTTAATGAAGATACCAGGTTTCTCTGTGAGAGCTGGGCCTTGGGGAAGGAGAGATTCTGCACGAGTCACCTGGATCCCTGGTTCTCATCAATAGTCTTCTTCATGAACCCAAAATGCTCAGGTCAATCCATTCATTCTGTCTCTTATTCGTTAACAGATTATAGCACATGGGAAGTGATTAAAATGTTTGACAGGAGCTCTGTGTGGGAGACATGTGCAGATGTCTCTCCTTCCTCCATCACATGAAGAAACACCTGGATAGTCTATCGATGGTTTAGCACCCCCCCCCCCCCCCCCCCGGCATCTCTGAAAAATACACAGGGATGCCGCTTTGCTTAGCAACACAGGGAAAAGGCATGACTTAGTTCAAATGGGGCGCAGAGGTGACGTCTGTAATAGAGGCTATTATGTGGTGTCAGCACTGACAGTAATAGGATGTTACAGCAATTTAAGATGATTTAATGTCTCCATGCCTGGACCCTAATAGAGGGTCTTTATACTGCTCCCTGCAGGATGGAAGAGATGTTGTGGAGCAGCTGTCTTAGGCTGTGTGAGTCTGTGCAAAAGGCATTTTTTTTGGGGGGGGGGGATCATGTATATACTATACTGACGGAACACTTGGTCCCCATCTTGCGATGAAAACCTGCTATTTTGACATTGTGAGGATATTTCTTTGGTCCCCACAAGGAGAAAGTCAATTTTATAAGAATCTGTGGATGCAATAAAAAAACTAAAAAAGGCAAATGTTTGGTTACTTATGGATAGGGCTGGGTAGGGGTTAAGGTTGTCATTATTGGGGTTAAGATTTTTCCTATAGAATTTTATGAATGGTCCCCACAAAGGTATGCATACAATTCTGTATGTGTGTGTGAGCGGGTTTACCTATCCTTATGGGGACATAATGTCCCCATAACGTGATAAATATCCGTTTTTGTTCCCTTATGGGGACCGGTTTTAAAAAAATCATTGACTACTTTGTAAAAACTAAAAATGCAAAAACTCTTGTATTTTGTTAGGTTACTTATGGTTATGGTTAGGGCAGGGTAGGGGTTAAGGTTGTCATAGTTAGCGTTAGCATTTTTCCCATTGAAATGAATGAGCAGTCCCCATAAGGATATGTGTGTGTGTGTGTGTGTGTGTGTATGTGTGTGTGTGTGTGTGTCTGAGTAAGAGCGCTGTTATCATTAATGCATTACAGGGGACCATCTAGTGCTATGCTCCTTCAGTTAAATTACAGATTGTGATCGACCATGTGAGGTTATATATGCATACATGGGCAACACAATGCTTCACACCTACAAGGCTAAGGGCTTAACTTCCTCCTGTGCTCCGTGTGAGTGGAGCTGTCGTGTTCTCCTCGTGACACCTAGGCTCCTCCCACAGCCTAAAGACAACAGTGAGGTATTTCATGTCTCTGAATTTGCCCATATAGTTGATATGTGTCATGTGATGGACTGGAGTCTTATCCAGGATGTAGCCCAGACTTGTGCCCCTTATTGACTGGGATAGGCTCCAGACCCCCATGACCCTGTCCAGGATATAGCCCAGTCTTGTGCCCCTTATTGACTGGGATAGGCTCCAGACCCCCATGACCCTGTCCAGGATATAGCCCAGACTTGTGCCCCTTATTGACTGGGATAGGCTCCAGACCCCCATGACCCTGTCCAGGATATAGCCCAGACTTGTGCCCCTTATTGACTGGGATAGGCTCCAGACCCCTGTGATCCTGTCCAGGATGTAGCCCAGCCTCATATCCCTTATTGACTGGGATAGGCTCCAGACCCCTGTGACCCTGTCCAGGATATAGCCCAGCCTTATGCCTTGAGCATTTAAGAAGATAGAAGGATGTATAGATGACATAATTTAACACATATATATTTCTCCCTTTTCTCCATCCATTCAAACCCACCCCAAAGCTGTTCTTAGGCTGGTTGTGATTCAGAGAACCAACGTGCCCCAAGTGTATGTGTAGCTTAGCCTAATAAACCTACAAAAGCAGAAAACTGATGAGCCTGACAATTTCTTTGATAAATGCAGCAATTTATTAAAATTTAATGGAAGTATTGCTTAAATGGGTTCTGACCGATTCTGAGCACAGAGCTGGGCCCCACACCAACGCCAAGGTGCGAGGAGAAGCTGGTCACTGGTGCTCCATCAAGCTGGGGCTCAGTACACACAGACCTGGCTGCGGTTTGTCTCAGCCGCAGCCCCATCACAGCATGCCTCAGAGCCTGTGCTGCCAGTCCCCGCTGAGAGCCGCTCCAGCCGCGGGCTTTAGGAGTGTGGGCCCGAGGATTGACAGCCCTGGCAGTCATTACACGCAGGATTGAGCACCAGATTGCTCCAGAGTGGCTCAGGGTCAAGAGGCGCTATGTTCCCCCGTTGGCACTTTATGACTTTAGCACCTCCACTGTATTAGCCAATTACTTTAAAGCCAGGGCCTTATCCAGCATTAATGCGCCCCCCACCTCTCAGCTGTACACACACAGCTTAAAATGTCCATTATAGACTCCATCTCCCATCCCACTCAGTCCAGCATTCTTGAACTCCCACGGTGAGACAAGGCCCATTTTGGAGCCATCCAATCGCTGTCAGATATACAAATGAGCTGCGAGAGACTTGCACCAATCACGTCCTCTCTTGGTGCTGCCATCAATGCACATTAGCGGGCCTTTGACCAAAGCAAGGCTTTTACACTCACAGCCTGATCCTGAAAGAGCATGAGCTTGCAGCAGGGTGATATCAGAATGCAGCACACAGCCCGTCATCGTCATTAGAGGGCTGGAGGCGGCAGGAGCCGCTCGCCGCCTTGCTTTCTAAACCCTGCCTCTAACGATGCTCCAGTAGGACGCCTTAAATAGGACTTTACTAAATGCAGGTGCCTAAATGAAGTGCCTTTCTCCTTGAGCCATTTTTGTCCCTGTCTCTGTGACAGGGTGCAATCTAAGCACCGGCACGCACTGTAATTATGCCCCGCTGTTTCTCTTTTTTTAAAACTGGGGGTCCGTCCCCTGTACCCTGACCTGTCTCCCCCAGCCTGCTTATTGTGTCCCTGGTTTTTGCAGCCTTGTATCACAGAGGAACTAATTAGGTGGTGTTTGGGTGGAATAAATCACTGCAACATCCTTTCAAGGTCACCCCAACCACTTCAAGCTGAGCCATAGATTTGAAATCCTCGTGTTTTTGCATGTATGTGAAAAAGCAGGATGTGAATAAAGATTATAGCTGTGGACACCTTGTTTTTGTGCTTAGTGATCAGATGGGTGGCCAGCTGTCACTCATCCTCCCCCACCTCGGCCACCCAGCTTCACACATGGTCCCACTGCTCTGCAAGCATCATAAAACGTGCCAGCATGTATCTGTGTAACATTTAGCATGGTGACCCTTTGTGCTGCCAGCAAGCTGCTTCACGGTGCATCATTTGCAATAAAAGATGAGGGGGGCTATTGGGGTGGCATGAGGGGGGGTCATGGGGGGTATGAGGGGGGGTCATGGGGTCCATGAGGAGGGGTCATGGGGGGGCATGAGGGGGGGAGCCATGAGGAGGGGGCATGGGGGGGTCATGGGGTACATGAGGGGGCCATGGGGTGGCATGAGGGGGGGAGCCATGAGGAGGGGGCATGGGGGGGCATGAGGGGGGGAGCCATGAGGAGGGGGCATGGGGGGGTCATGGGGTACATGAGGGGGCCATGGGGTGGCATGAGGGGGGGGCAGGGGGCATGAAGGCATGTTCAATTGTCTGTTTGCTTTTGAAAATCTCAAATATAACCTTACTGTAACTGTACACCCTATAATTCGGGCTTTTATTAATAAGCTTTGCATTAAATCATTTGTAGTTAATATTTTTACTGTTGTTCATCACTACATTATTAATGATGCTGGTAAAGTATATCCCCCCAGTTCCACAGTCCATAATTGTAACCAGGAGCACCGCTAGAGATTTTGGGCCTCACAAAGGCCCATGGTCATAGCATGGTCGCATTACACCTCAACATGATCCCATTACACCTCAGCATGGTCGCATTACACCTCAGCATGGTCCCATTACACCTCAGCATGGTCGCATTACACCTCAACATGATCCCATTACACCTCAGCATGGTCGCATTACACCTCAGCATGGTCCCATTACACCTCAGCATGGTCCCGTTACACCTCAGCATGGTCGCATTACACCTCAGCATGGTCTCGTTACACTTCAGCATGGTCGCATTACACCTCAGCACGGTCACGTTATACCACAGCATGGTCCCACTACACCTCAGCATGATCCCGTTACAGCTCAGCATGGTCCCGTTACACCTCAGCATGGTCCCATTACACCTCAGCATGATCCCATTACAGCTCAGCATGGTCCCGTTACACCTCAGCATGGTCCCATTACACCTCAGTATGGTCCCATTACACCTCAGCATGATCCCGTTACAGCTAAGTATGGTCCCATTATATCTCAGCATAGTCGCGTTACACCTCAGCATGGCTGCATTACACCTCAGCATGGTCGCGTTACACCTCAGCATGCTCGTGTTACACCTCAGCATGGTCCCGTTACATCTAAGTATGGTCCCATTACTCTTTGTCATGGTCAAACTACACCTCAGCATGGCTGCATTACACCTCAGCATGGTCGCATTACACCTCAACATGATCCCATTACACCTCAGCATGGTCGCATTACACCTCAGCATGGTCCCATTACACCTCAGCATGGTCCCGTTACACCTCAGCATGGTCGCATTACACCTCAGCATGGTCTCGTTACACTTCAGCATGGTCGCATTACACCTCAGCACGGTCACGTTATACCACAGCATGGTCCCACTACACCTCAGCATGATCCCGTTACACCTCAGCATGGTCCCATTACACCTCAGCATGGTCCCATTACACCTCAGCATGATCCCATTACAGCTCAGCATGGTCCCGTTACACCTCAGCATGGTCCCATTACACCTCAGTATGGTCCCATTACACCTCAGCATGGTCCCATTACACCTCAGCATGATCCCATTACAGCTCAGCATGGTCCCGTTACACCTCAGCATGGTCCCATTACACCTCAGCATGGTCCCATTACACCTCAGCATGATCCCATTACAGCTCAGCATGGTCCCGTTACACCTCAGCATGGTCCCATTACACCTCAGTATGGTCCCATTACACCTCAGCATGATCCCGTTACAGCTAAGTATGGTCCCATTATATCTCAGCATAGTCGCGTTACACCTCAGCATGGCTGCATTACACCTCAGCATGGTCGCGTTACACCTCAGCATGGTCCCATTACACCTCAGCATGCTCGTGTTACACCTCAGCATGGTCCCGTTACATCTAAGTATGGTCCCATTACTCTTTGTCATGGTCAAACTACACCTCAGCATGGCTGCATTACACCTCAGCATGGTCGCAGTACACCTCAGCATGATCCCATTATACCTCAGCATGCTCGTGTTACACCTCAGCATGGTTCCATTACACCTCAGCATGCTCGTGTTACACCTCAGCATGGTCGCAGTACACCTCAGCATGGTCCCATTACACCTCAGCATGCTCGTGTTACACCTCAGCATGGTCCCGTTACATCTAAGTATGGTCCCATTACTCTTTGTCATGGTCAAACTACACCTCAGCATGGCTGCATTACACCTCAGCATGGTCGCAGTACACCTCAGCATGATCCCATTATACCTCTCATGGTCGCATCATACCTCAGCATGATCCCATTACATCTCAGCATGGTCGCAGTACACCTTAGCATGGTTGCATTACACCTCAGCATGATCCCGTTGCACTTCAGCATGGTCCCATTACACCTCAGTATGGTCACATTACACCTCAGCATGGTCGCATTACACCTCAGCATGGTCCCATTACACCTCAGCATGGTCGCATTACACCTCAGCATGATCTCGTTACACCTCAGCATGGTCCCATTACACCTCAGTATGGTCACATTACACCTCAGCATGGTTCCATTACACCTCAGCATGGTCACATTACACCTCAGCATGATCCCGTTACAGCTAAGAATGGTCCCATTACACCTCAGCATGGTCCCATTACACCTCAGTATGGTCCCATTACACCTCAGCATGGTCCCATTACACCTCAGCATGGTCCCATTACACCTCAGCATGGTCCCATTACACCTCAGCATGGTTCCATTACACCTCAGCATGATCCCATTACAGCTAAGTATGGTCCCATTATATCTCAGCATGGTCGCGTTACACCTCAGTATGGTCCCATTACACCTCAGCATGCTCGTGTTACACCTCAGCATGGTCCCATTACACCTCAGCATGGTCCCATTACACCTCAGCATGCTCGTGTTACACCTCAGTATGGTCCCATTACACCTCAGCATGCTCGCATTACACCTCAGCATGGTCTCGTTACACTTCAGCATGGTCGCATTACACCTCAGCATGGTCTCGTTACACTTCAGCATGGTCGCATTACACCTCAGCATGGTCCCACTACACCTCAGCATGGTCCCATTACACCTCAGCATGGTCCCATTACACCTCAGCATGGTCCCGTTACACCTCAGCATGGTCGCATTACACCTCAGCATGGTCTCGTTACACTTCAGCATGGTCGCATTACACCTCAGCATGGTCCCACTACACCTCAGCATGGTCGCATTACACCTTAGCATGGTTGCATTACACCTCAGCATGATCCCGTTGCACTTCAGCATGGTCCCATTACACCTCAGTATGGTCACATTACACCTCAGCATGGTCCCATTACACCTCAGCATGGTCGCATTACACCTCAGTATGGTCACATTACACCTCAGCATGGTCCCATTACACCTCAGTATGGTCACATTACACCTCAGCATGGTCCCATTACACCTCAGCATGGTCGCATTACACCTCAGCATGATCTCGTTACACCTCAGCATGGTCCCATTACACCTCAGTATGGTCACATTACACCTCAGCATGGTTCCATTACACCTCAGCATGGTCACATTACACCTCAGCATGATCCCGTTACAGCTAAGAATGGTCCCATTACACCTCAGCATGGTCCCATTACACCTCAGTATGGTCCCATTACACCTCAGCATGGTCCCATTACACCTCAGCATGGTCCCATTACACCTCAGCATGGTCCCATTACACCTCAGCATGGTTCCATTACACCTCAGCATGATCCCATTACAGCTAAGTATGGTCCCATTATATCTCAGCATGGTCGCGTTACACCTCAGTATGGTCCCATTACACCTCAGCATGCTCGTGTTACACCTCAGCATGGTCCCATTACATCTCAGCATGGTCCCATTACACCTCAGCATGCTCGTGTTACACCTCAGTATGGTCCCATTACACCTCAGCATGCTCGTGTTATACCTCAGTATGGTCCCATTACACCTCAGCATGCTCGTGTTACTCCTCAGCATGTTCGCATTACAACTCAGCATGGTCCCATTACACCTCAGCATGCTCGTGTTACACCTCAGCATGGTCCCATTACACCTCAGCATGCTCGTGTTACACCTCAGCATGGTCCCATTACACCTCAGCATGCTCGTGTTACACCTCAGCATGGTCCCATTACACCTCAGCATGTTCGCGTTACACCTCAGCATGGTCCCATTACACCTCAGCATGCTCGTGTTACACCTCAGCATGGTCCCATTACACCTCAGCATGCTCGTGTTACACCTCAGCATGGTCCCATTACAGCTCAGTATGGTCCCATTACTCCTCCGCATGGTCAAACTACACCTCAGCATAGCCGCATTTCACCTCGGCATAATCAATAAAACTTAGCATAGTCACATTACATCTCAGCATGATCCCATTATACCTTAGCATGGTCACATCACACCTCAGCATGATCCCTTTACATCTCAGCATGGTCACATCACACCTCAGCATGATCCCATTACACCTCAGCATGGTCCCATTACACCTCAGCATGGCTGCATTACACCTCAGCATGGTCCCGTAACACCTCAGCATGGTCTTGTTACTCCTGGGCATGATCCCATTACACCTTAACATGGTCGCATTACACCTTGGCATGGTTCAGTGCCTTTAGTGAACATTCCAGCTTTCTGCGGCCTGCAATCAGAGACGGAAGCCCTGCCAGAAAGGAGCCTTCTGAAATTAACATATGCTGCTAAATGGCCACCCAACCCTCCCATCTCCCTCCCATGAATAGACTGAACAACGCCTGCCCCCCCCCCCCCAAGTGCCAGCATAAAAAGGCCATTATAGCCATTATAAATGGCTCACAATCACAAGGGCGTGAAGCCGCCATGTGACAATAATGGCAACAGATTCACAGCTCAGGTCGCTTGATCTCGACTTAAAAGAGGAAGCATAATGATCCCCATACACTGCATTTGGAACTTCTCAAACATCAGTTTCTGTCAGTGAGTCTGAGGAGTATTTCAGTCTGGAGTATGTGTTGTCATTGACTGCAGTGTCCTGCATTTCTATTTTGCTGGGAGCACTAGGCGAACACATCAGCCTTCAAGTCTGAATTGGGTGACGCCACTAATATTATTTCTATGCAGCTGTAAGGAGCAGCTCTGCATTAAGCTTCTCTGTGCCAGTCAGGTTTGAGGTTATCTTGGCAAGCAGCCTGTTTTGTTAGGTTCAGCTGTTCTTTGGCAACTAATGGCTCCAAACCTGTTACGTTTACAAAACCACTTCCTCACCCAGAACATCCTCATATTTTCAAGCTGTTCATCTCGTAGTAGATTTTTTTGCCTAAGAAACAGCTTAACAAAAGCAACTGAGAATGCTTTGCTTGTTTGTTGAGACACAGAATAATGCAATGATGAGAGAACAGACGGTAGCAATCAGGCAAGACACCTGATTGAAAAATTATGGCTGTTCCTCTAAGCGTCTGGTTATGATCTGCTGCTATTTTGATCAGGAATCAAGATGTCAGTGTGAGGCCTGTGGCTAAGAAATGTTTCATATTTATTTAATATTTTTAATTGCTAAATAAATAAGGAGAGTGTTACAGTGTGGATGGGTTGGTGCCCAGTCCCAGGTGGCTCTCTGCCTTGTGCCCGGATGGATGGAGGGTTATGTCAGTTTCACCCTTTGACCTGGCAGAAACTCTCTGTAAGGGCAGAAAACCTAATCAGTGACATGGAAAAGCAGGTTAACAGTGTTTCTTAGAGTATGAAGAGAGTTCAGTGGTTTGAAAATGTTATTAATCATTCCGAACGCTTCTTAAGAGATAGCCGTACACCTACACAGTGAAGAGCCCACCAAACCACAAAAATGCTGATTCATTCATTCATTCTCTGCCGCTTATCTGGGGTCAGGTCATGAGGACAGCAGACTAAGTAGGGATGGCCTGACCTCCCTCTCACCACCCACCTCCTCCAGCTCCCCTAGGGGAATACCAAGGCGTTCCCAGGCCAGCCCAAAGATGTAATCTCTCCAGTGTGTCTTGAGTCTGCCCCAGGATCTCCTTCCGGTTGGACATGCCCAAAACACCTCCCCAGGGAGCCGTCCAGGAGGCATCCTATATAGAGGGCCAAACCACCTCAGCTGGCTCCTTATGATGTGGAAAAGCAGTGGCTCCAGTTTGAGCCCCTCCTGAATGTCCCACCTCCTCACCCATCTCCTTCCCATTTGGTCTTGGCTCTTGTATCTGTTCCCCGGGCCACCCATATGCCTTAATGGACTGAGCAGGTGGCTGTGTCATCCAGGCTTCCCTCTTTGTCGCAGGTTTGAGGTTTAATGGTGACATGCTCAAGGGCCCCGTCCAGCTCGCTGACACTCCTCTGCATCTGTGCCACATCGCAATTAAAACGCAACCCTGTGTCTTCAAGGCTTCCGTAGCTCCTGTCCTGTATACAGCCATAGCCACGTTTGTGTAGAACACAGGAAGCAGACTGGAAGCCCAACGGCCACCTACTGTTTTTAAGTAGAGTGAAAAGTAAAAGCATAAAACCAAAATGTGTGGTCTTTGTTCACCACAGTCCCCCCAAAAAGACATAGCCCCCTCCCCTATCATTTCCTGCTTCGACTTGTGGGAATGATGAAAAACACCCGACATTAGTGTGACTCGTCGTCAGCCGAACCTCGATGTGAGATGGGAATCTGGGTTAGTTAGGTTTGTGTGTCACAGTCAGCTCAGCCCTCACCGCCTGCACACTACCTACGTTACAGAAAGTTCTGGATCCTCCCACTGCTGCCTTTGTGGCTAAATGACAATGTCTTGCTGCTAGACAACTGCCTAATGAACCCTTTTAGCTGTGACCACCCAGCTGTAAAGTTTATATCCCACTACATTCCACTGATAATGGCCAGGCATATACAGTCTGACAAGTATTACAGAATCATGTGTCTCTGTAGCCAAGGATGCAGGGCAAGACACACCTGCAGGTTATTTAGACTGAATAATCTCGGCATGTTATTTTACGCAGCCTGACAGGCATCATGCATCGCTGATTATGTGTACAGACACATCACAAGATGTATTACTCAATTTATTCAGAAATTTACAATTCACATGGTTGTGTACCTTGTGATAGTCTAGTGTATAGTCTAGTGCTCCTCAATCTTGCTTCTGGAGGTATGCAGCATGTACCTGAGAGAGACAGCTAAGCTGGTTCAGTGGCTGTAATAATTAGTTTGGCCGTTTGGACTTAGATGCTCAGCAGGACTGGAAATCTGCTGCCTGGGAGGCACAGATGTGAGACCAACGCCCCCTGCTGGTCTTTTTCTGCCACACATACCCAGGGGTGGGTTTGTTGTTTCTGGTGCCCCATTCAAAATGTCACGCTGGAGACCCCCATTCCTCATCAGATGTTTCAATATCTAAATAAATAGCTAGAGAGTAGAGTCAGAAGATGTTGGCTAGCGAGCTGGTTAGCAGACTGCTGCTGTAGTATCCCAGTGCACATCTAGAGCGCTGTAAGCGCCTCCACTGGTCAGATCATTCAGTCTCCGGCCCACTGCCCACCCAGAATTTGGCCCATACACACCTTCTGCCATCACATCTGCTGGCCTCATATTCCTTAGTCTTACAATATGTCCTATTTCCATTTCACTTGGTTTTTATTTTATTACTTTAAATTTAATATTATTTTATTGTATTATTTATTTATTTTCTGAAGTTTTGTGATGGATTGGCGCCCCGTCCTGGGTTGTTCCCTGCCTTCTGCCTGTAGCTTGTGGAATAGGCTCTGGACCCCCTGCGACTCTGGATAGGATAATCAGGTACAGAAAAATGGATGGATGGATTTTCTAAAGTATTACTAGAAATCTTGTGTTATTTAATTTTACCGTAATTGTCTTTTGTTGTTGTTTAATGCTACTAGGAGAGGGCTGAACAGGTTTTTTGTTGTACATACAATTGTGCGATGACAGTAAAGAATTCTGATTCCATCAATGTGGAGAGTGATTACAGGACACAGGGCACGTGCCTTAATCACATTTAAAGGGGCATGTGTCAAATTCAAGGTGAAGGCTGGGCTGAGTGGCACAGGGAAGGCCTGCTGCTGCAGAGTCACCTCCTCGTGGACGGGATGATGTGGGAAGCGACGAAACCTTTTCCTTTCAGGATTTTTGTCAGAAAACCATTTGTGCTTTAGCACCTTTTTTTAAAAAAAAAATAAGTGACAAAATAAATGAATACAACGTTAATATCTGAAATTTAATGATTCACTCATTATATTAAAGGTGCCTTTCACTGGTTTGCAGCCTTGGTTTCGTTGTTTTTTTTTTGTCCTGCCTGTTTTAATTCAGATGTCATCAGGGGCATCAATCCATAGAAAATATTTGTGTACAATAAACTAATTACTGCTAAATGCCGAGGATCCAAACCCTCCATCCTTCACAGCCATGCCGGAATGTGCCGGAGTGTGCCGGCTCAATGCGGCAGTTTGGCATTGAACAGCTTGAAAAGCTCAATGTGGACGAGCGCACCGGCAACAGTGAACTTAATTAATGCCTCAACTGAAAGCGTTCATCAGATTTTAAGTGCAAACAATGCATGTCGAGTGAAGAAGCGTCGGTTTATACTTGAGCAGATTAAATTCGACTTGTGCTCCTCGTAACCCTGGACTCTACATCTCGACTGGTTATGAATAAGATGGGAGAGAAAGAACAGTGTCAGGACCTGAATTAACGCTCCATATTTTATGCTCTGGTGACTGGGGGGAGGAACAGGCTCTGGCAGGCAAGGTAAGGGTGCTCTTGTGGATACTCTTTTGTCATATGCGGCTCTTTAATGCACAGGGATGTGTCCTTTAAGGGAGGCGGGTCAAGGTGTGTCAGTGTCATTATTGTCAAATAATAAAGGCCCCCACACTCAGGGAAGTGTGCTCCATTTAAGATTCTCAAATCCCATTTTTCAATGTCTCTTAACATCAAAACTCAGGTTTTCCAGTACTTCCTGAATGGTGGCACATTCCAGCACGGCTGTGAAGGATGGAGGGTTTGGATCCTCGGTATTTAGCAGTAATTAGTTTATTGTACAGAAATATTTTCTATGGCAGCAGCAGCCATACCAGCTTAGATAGGCAGGTAAGACAGCACTCCTACAGCACATACAAAGAGCAACGGAGGATCAGGATAAGGGCCATGAGGGCAAGACAAGGGATGGGTGTGGTTCATTAGTAATCTATCATACATTAGGCTCATGAGAGTTTTACTTACACAAAAATGTTCTGAGGGCAGAAGGAACAATGATTGGTTCAGAGAGATAACCAATCAAACTGTAGTTTTTAAGCACCTTTTGTCCTCAAAGTGGGTGGTAACTTGTTGGACTGTGGCTCCCCAGCGTGGGCTATCCCTGGCTTTGGATGGATCTTGCACCAGTGGAGGTTAGTTATAACCAAGTTTTTGCAGTGTTTCTTTGGCCGGCCATGATGTCTTTTGTCATGCAAGTTTTCCATACAGGAGGCATCTGGGCATACAATGCTCCTCCATGCAGATGACATGTCCCACCCATCGAAGCTGAGCTTTGATTAGCACGCATGCGAAAGTTGAGACTGATTGTCAGACCAAACAGCTTTGAAGCCTCAGAGAAGTGGTCAAGCATCAGCTGTAGGTCAGACTCTTCGTGGGCCACAAGTGCACAGTCATCAGCAAAGAGGACTTGAAAAAGGTAGTAATGCCCCTTTTTTTGGTAGTGAGGTAACGAAGGTCAAAGAGGGAACCATCAAGACAATATTGAATATGTACCCCAATCTTTAGGTCTTGAACAGTGTGAGACAGCATGCATGAGAAGAAGATGTTGAACATAACTAGAACAAGTGTACAGCCTGCTTCACTCCATTGCTGATCTCAAAGGCATTTGTCATATCCCCACAGGTGAGGACTTGGCCAGTTATGCCTTCATGGAGGAGCTGGATAATTTTCATGAATTTCTGTGGACATCCAATGTGTTCAAGGTCTGTCCAAAGAGCCTTCCTGTTGACTGTATCGAAGGTTTTCATCAGGTCAATAAATTCAGAGTATAGAGGCATGTTTCAATACACATTTCCTGCAGCTGCCTCAAGGCAAAGATCATGTCCACGGTGCTGTGGCCTGTTCTGAAATCGCACTGTGTCTCTGCAAGAATATCCTCAGACACAGCGATGAGTCAGTTGAGGATGACTCAAGTATCTTGCCAGCAATGGAGAGGAGTGAGATGCCCCTGTTGTTCCTACAGTCTGATTTAAGGGTAATGTTAAAGTGAAATGATCAGGGAATCATGGAAGTCTTCTGGAATTTTTTTCTTTTCCCAGCTGCACTGCAATACACCGCCAAAGGCCTTGAGGGCATTGGGACCCACTGCTTTGTATATCTCAGCAGGTATGCCATCTTTTTCCATTGCTTTTCCTGAGCTGGTCTGGAGGATGACTTTCTTAATCTCATTGATTGGCTGATTGGGGGTGTGTCAAGATCTTCTCAGACTGGTTGTTGAGGGACTTGGCTGAGTGCTGTAGGGTTCACAGTGGAAGGTCTGTTTTGCAGGTTGCTGAAGTGTTCAACTCAACAGTCTTTTAGTCCTGCATGATCTTGAATTAATATTGTACCATCTGAGGACAGCAGAGGGAAGCAGCCCAATCTTGACTTCAGGGAGCTGAAGAACTTTTGGGTGTTATGGATGTCCGCATAGCATTTGACATATTCAGCTTTATCTTGCCACCACTGGTCCTGCATCTTTTGCAGTTCTATCCATCTGCACTTTCATCTAGATGGTCTTGAATTTCTCTCTCTTCGAGATTGATGATGAGTTGTTTTGTCACTCTGTAAGCTTTGTTCTTTGCACTGGAGTAGTCCCACTCTCTCGGCAGGGGGAGTCTTGATCCAGTGGCATGAAAAATCGTTAAGACTGGAGTCTGCCAAGCTGCAGTGGATGACCAGGACTTCTATATGTGCCTCATGCTCTGAATGTTCCACAGCACCTGTTGTCTGCTTTTGTGACTGTTGGATCTCTGGTGATCGCATCCGCTCGCTCCGCCAAAGACAAATTTTACATGCTGGAATAGACATATCCCACTAACTCACCAAGGGTTTTAGACCCAGTCAGCTACCCTCACCTGGTTTAGCCTGCCTGCCAAAGTGTATCCTACGGCTTCTTGGAACCTCAGGTGAGAGCTGAGTGCCAGGTGGGAACCAAATCAGGATGAGCTGCCCTGAGGTGGGCATGGCAAGCCTACCCTGAAGAGGAGCTATCCTTTCCCAACACCCCATGTACCCCACACAGCCAGAGTTCCACCTATTAATTTCCTGCACACAGCCAGAGTGCCACCTGTTAATCCATTGCACAGAGCTGGAGTGCTGACTGTTAATCCACTGCACGGAGCGGAGTGCCGCCTATTAATCCACTGCATACAGCTAGAGTGCCGCCTGTTAATCCACTGCATACAGCCAGAGTGCCGTCCATTAATCCATTGCACAGAGCTGGAGTGCTGACTGTTAATCCACTGCACGGAGCGGAGTGCCGCCTATTAATCCACTGCACAGAGCAGAATGCTGCCTGTTAATCCACTGCATACAGCTGGAGTGCCACCTGTTTATCTTCTGCACACAGCCAGAGTGCCGCCCATTAAACCATTGCACAGAGCTGGAGTGCTGACTGTTAATCCACTGCACGGAGAGGAGTGCCGCCTGTTAATCCACTGCACGGAGCGGAGTGCCGCCTGTTAATCCACTGCACAGAGCAGAGTGCCGCCTGTTAATCCATTGCACATGGCAGACTGCCGCCTGTTAATCCATTGCACAGAACTGAGTGCCACCTGTTAATCCACTGCATACAGCTAGAATGCCACCTGTTAATCTTCTGCACACAGCCAGAGTGCCATCCATTAAACCATTGCACAGAGCTGGAGTGCTGACTGTTAATCCACTGCACGGAGCAGAGTGCCACCTGTTATATCCACTGCACAGAGCAGAATGCCGCCTGTTAATCCACTGCATTCAGCTAGAGTGCCACCTGTTAATCTTCTGCACACAGCCAGAGTGCCGCCCAATAGTGCACTACACACAATGGTGTGCTGCCTATTAATTTACGGCACACAGCGGAGTGCTGCCTGTTAATCCACTGCACACAGTGGAGTGCCGCCTGTTAATACACTGCATACAGCTAGAGTGCCACCTGTTAATCTTCTGCACACAGCCAGAGTGCCGCCCATTAAACCATTGCACAGAGCTGGAGTGGTGCCTGTTAATCCACTGCACAGAGCAGAGTGCCGCCAGTTAATCCACTGCATACAGCTAGAGTGCCACCTATTAATCTTCTGCACACAGCCAGAGTGTCGCCCATTAATCCACTACACACAATGGTGTGCTGCCTATTAATTTACTGCACACAGCGGAGTGCTGCCTGTTAATCCACTGCACACAGCAGAGTGCCGCCTGTTAATCCACTGCATACAGCTAGAGTGCCGCCCATTAATCCACTGCACACAGCTGGAGTGCTGCCTCTTAATCCACTGCATACAGCTAGAGTGCCACCTGTTAATCTTCTGCACACAACCAGAGTGCCGCCCATTAATCCACTACACACAATGGTGTGCTGCCTATTAATCTACTGCACACAGTGGAGTGAGTCCTGTTAATCCACTGCACACAGCGGAGTGCCGCCTGTCAATCCACTGCATACAGCTAGAGTGCCACCTGTTAATCTTCTGCACACAACCAGAGTGCCGCCCATTAATCCACTACACACAATGGTGTGCTGCCTATTAATCCACTGCACAAAGCGGAGTACCGCTTGGTAATCCACTGCACACAGTCTCATTTTCACCAGTATGGCTAAAAATCATCCATCATGAATCGACCTGGATGTAAAACTACCAAATATTTGCTTATGATCTACTGACTTCTATAAGCCTAAATTCTTAGATCATTCTTACAACATTCATATTGATGTAAAAATATAATTTCCTTTCCAGCTATTCATTCGACTCGCTTGGCCTGTGTTTATTTCTATAATTCATGAGTGATACCCAAAGCCGTTGAACAAAAGCATCACGTTCGCTATGATTTCAATCCAGCGGCTATAGTGGATATCAGAGTGTAACTTTTTCAGGTGTATTGGTATAGGCCGAATTCCTGAAAACAGAATCGCTGGTGCCTTTTTTTTAACAAGCTGGGGCCCCCGTTGCAAAATGTGCAAGTGGATTGCTCACACTTCAGGTATTCCGAACCACATCATTAATGTATCAGTAAGGAGCCAACTGCAGAAGCAGGAAATGGGCAGCAATACAATGCAGCTATTTGATTTGCACCCACAGGGTCACTCCTTTGAACTCCTTCTATGCTGTACCTTTCATTCTCACTTCATTGTATGCACAGCTATCATGGCAGGCTCTGCTGGGGGGGGGGGCTCATTTGAATAGTCTACTGCATAAGTTTCCATGCAAGATCAGCTGAATAGCCAGCCATGCTGTCCAGCACCTGGCCAAGCTACTCACTCCATGTGCCTTTAATCTCAAGTCACCACTCTGACAACGGAGTAACCCCCAACAACGCTGCGTACCCGCATTCCACCTCAATATTAGATAATGGCAACAGGCCTTAACGTCTCCATGGTGAAACGAGGTCGGCATTGTGATGTCACCTGCGATATCTGCCTCCCAATTACCAGTTCCTGAGAATTGAGCAGGTCCCCAGGTGCCTTTACTACAACACATAGCTTAATGTTTTTACTGGCATAGCATGCTGTCAAAGTCAGCTTCACTGTCGTTGTGCTCACACACTAACATGAGGTAGTGGGGTCTAGTGCAAGCACCACAAACACAATGACATGGGGTAGTAGGGTCTAGTGCAAGCATCACAAACACACTAACATGAGGTAGTAGGGTCTAGTGCAAGCATCACAAGCACAATGACATGAGGTAGTAGGGTCTAGTGGAAGCATCACAAACACAAAGACATGAGGTAGTAGGGTCTAGTGGAAGCATCACAAACACAAAGACATGAGGTAGTAGGGTCTAGTGGAAGCATCACAAACACAAAGACATGAGGTAGTAGGGTCTAGTGGAAGCATCACAAACACAAAGACATGAGGTAGTAGGGTCTAGTGGAAGCATCACAAACACAAAGACATGAGGTAGTAGGGTCTAGTGGAAGCATCACAAACACAAAGACATGAGGTAGTATGGTCTAGTGGAAGCATCACAAACACAAAGACATGAGGTAGTAGGGTCTAGTGGAAGCATCACAAACACAAAGACATGAGGTAGTAGGGTCTAGTGGAAGCATCACAAACACAAAGACATGAGGTAGTAGGGTCTAGTGGAAGCATCACAAACACAAAGACATGAGGTAGTAGGGTCTAGTGGAAGCATCACAAACACAAAGACATGAGGTAGTAGGGTCTAGTGGAAGCATCACAAACACAAAGACATGAGGTAGTAGGGTCTAGTGGAAGCATCACAAACACAAAGACATGAGGTAGTAGGGTCTAGTGGAAGCATCACAAACACAAAGACATGAGGTAGTATGGTCTAGTGGAAGCATCACAAACACAAAGACATGAGGTAGTAGGGTCTAGTGGAAGCATCACAAACACAAAGACATGAGGTAGTAGGGTCTAGTGGAAGCATCACAAACACAAAGACATGAGGTAGTAGGGTCTAGTGGAAGCATCACAAACACAAAGACATGAGGTAGTAGGGTCTAGTGGAAGCATCACAAACACAAAGACATGAGGTAGTAGGGTCTAGTGGAAGCATCACAAACACAAAGACATGAGGTAGTAGGGTCTAGTGGAAGCATCACAAACACAAAGACATGAGGTAGTATGGTCTAGTGGAAGCATCACAAACACAAAGACATGAGGTAGTAGGGTCTAGTGGAAGCATCACAAACACAAAGACATGAGGTAGTAGGGTCTAGTGGAAGCATCACAAACACAAAGACATGAGGTAGTGGGGTCTAGTGCAAGCATCACAAAAACAATGACATGAGGTATTATGGTCTATGGCAAGCATCATGCACACGATGACATCAGGTAGTAGGGTCTATGGCAAGCATCGCAATCACAATCACAGTGACATGAAGTCGTACGGTCTAGTGCAAGCATCACAAACACAATGAAATGAGGTAGTAGGGTCTATAGTAAGCATCACACAGACAATGACGTGAGGTAGTAGGATCTAGTGCAAGCATCACACACAATGACATATTATACACACACAAACACACATATATATTGTTGCATCACACGTGCGATGTGGAGATTGAGAGAGAGATTTACGCGAGGAGCTGGGTGCAGAAGTTTGTGTGCAGTACTGTTCATTCTGACAAGGTATGATGGTAGACTGTACTACTCAGAGGATGGAGTGCTTTCTGAACAGCACAGAAGGAAGAATACAGAGACCTTTAATACTCTCCTTATTGGCCCTGTTCTGCTCAGAGATTTCTGCTCAATTCTCCAGAGAAACAGAGAGCTGGAACATCTGCCACCATCTGTCACTGTGCTTTCCACTGAAAATGATGTCATACTTGGTAATTGTTATCTTATTTATTTTTCCTATTTGTAGAGTGTGGCCTCTTCCTCAGAAAGGGCTTGAATAAATAGCTCCAAACCGTTTCAGACACAATGTACAAAAGGCTGGATTAAACATTTGGAACTATTTATGTGAGTCTTCTCATGCTGAAGTGAGGGATCTAGAAAGAATCATAATGACTTGCAGATGCCATGTGAACGAGGCTTGATGTCAATATTTTGGTCATTGCCATGACCATGGAATGTAAACATCGAACTTTTGTTTCCCGAAACAGTGACAGAACATATTGTGGATTTTGTTAATTTCCTGATCAGGATGGTGGCAAACTGTAGCGTATCATACTGGCATTTGTGTCCATCTTGGAAATTTTGCACAGGTTTGTCACAGATCATACCAAGAGAAACCACATGTGGTAGACCTTGTCGATGAGATTTAGGGCAGAGGAGTTCCCCTTGTATTCCCTTTGAGCATTTCCATGGATGATGGATATCATGTTAGCCTGGAAAATTCAAGCTGCTGTATAAAGGTGGCCCTACAGGAGCAGAATATTATTTGTGTGCCCATACAGGTGAGAGAATTAAAATAGCATGATATGCAGCTGGGCTTCCTAAGTAGCCTAAATTTGTCTCTTAATAAAGACATCAGTATTCATTCTGGGAGCTTTGCCCACATCCTGTCTGAAGGAGCCAATGATTGAATTTAATGTCTGGCACCTGTTTATGGTGACTACTTCACTATTTAAATGAGTCACGCCGAGTTCGGAGTTTAGCTTCTTGGAAGGTAATCAGAGTGTGCTGCTCCATGCTCTCCCATGAGAGAGAAGAGCCTTATCTTTCGGAGCCAGTGGGATTCAAGCTTTGGGAAACGGTGACTAGAGGAGGAACTTACCAGAGCGGGTAGAGAAGCCAGCGAGGGGGGCAGTATTAAAGGAAAGAAGAGGTGGCGTTTGTTAGCTTGCAGAAAGGCAGGGTTTGCAAAGTGGTCAAATGAAGTGGCTTTAGGGGTGAGATTTGCGAGAAGTAGACAAAAAGTATGTTAATGTGGGGGCCTGGTTTGTCAGGTGCCCAGTAGAAAAGCGACTAAAAGAGGCAGGACTTTTGAGAACAGTAACAGGTTGATGTGTGAGCTAGCAGACAGCTACACAGCTTGGGGCTTATTATATGAACAATGGGCTGGCAATTAGGCGGAGGGCTTGCGATGCTAATGGAACCTATGACATCATTTTTATGGCACTGTGAATCAAATTCTAGCCCCATGACTCAGAAAGAGCACATCAGGTTTTCCCATTTAATTTATACATAATAAAAATATTAACGTTTTTGGAAACAGTTTTTTCAGGGTTTTTTCTTGTGTGTGTACACTGAAAAATATGAAATGACGAAGGGAAAGCTTGCCTATGAATTATGTATGCCTCTGCATTCTGCTTATTGCGGTTTGTCTGCTAGTAAGGATGTCAACAAGAGTATCCGGTTCCATAATTTAAACGCCACGTGTTTTACAGGAATCGAAAAAAGGCAGCTGTATCAGGCATGCCACGGCAAATCAAAAACAGCACCCCCCTCCCCAACCTAGCAAAAAACCTCAGAGCAGCACTGGAGCCCCTGGATGCTAGGGCTGGCTCCGCCACTGCCACCATCGTTGGTGACCGAGACTGTAACGGGCAAGCGCTGTGTGGTGTACCTGCACCAATCAACACAAGAGGCACAGGTTAACCCAGGTAAACGCAGCTTCACTGTTTTTCTGTTGACAATGCCGTGGGGGGGGGGAGCTCACCATGTTCCTAATTAAGGATGAGGGAGGTGGCCTGCGGATGGCGGCCTGCGTTCACGGAACTCACCAGCCCTCAGGTCTGCCGGGTATCAAAGCGCTCTAATTAAACGGGTGCCTGGCGATGCGGCCGTCCGCGTCGGAGCCGGGGAAAGGACTGCATCCGCGACGCCTCTTAGGGTCTGCGCACCGCGCTAATTACACATTGTCCAAATGACTCCCCGCTTGGCAAAGTAATGAATTGTCGCCCCCTCTTTTTCCTAAAGCACCACCCTCTCTTTGGATACCTAATTAATCTTATGGAAATTTCCTGCAGCCAGATCCCAGAAAGGTCGGCTCCTGTGCTTATAATTTGATTCGCAATGATAAAAGCTGGATGCTGTGTGGCAATGGAGCGGAGACACTCTTGAGACCTGAGGAGGCCATCAATCTCCCCCTGCAAAGCCCGCAAACTGAAATCTGCCAAAATTTACCTCAATTAATAACAGGAGTCCCCCGGCGCTCTGCCCAAGTCGGGCTGCTCTTTCCATGCGATTCCCCTTCTTCGTTGCGGACACCAGGACTAAACAGTGCTGGAGTCGTAATTGGATGAAAGGGGTGATGCTGCTAAGAGTTTGATTAGCCATATAATCCATGGCACTTTTATGTATTAAAAATATATGACATATTACAGTTATGAATTATGCTTTAAAGGGAAAATATTAAAACTGAAATTAATTTTTTTATGTTACAGACTGCAAAATAAAGGCTGGGCTCAATCAACTGTTTTTTAGAATTAAAATATAAAACACACTTTCAACTACTATAATATGGGGTTTACCCACGAATGGGTACGAATTCCTATATTTAACCAGTGAAACTCACACAAAGGAAATGCCCAGACAGGCCTTCTGCAAACTATAGGATGCCTATAGCATCCTCTGTCATCCTCATGGGGGAGGATCCTCCTGTTAGCTCTCCTCCCCCCCCATCCGTTCTCATCTCCTAAAAAGCTCAATCTGAATGTCCTTTGAGTCCCACTGTGCCTCAACCAATGCAATAGTATACATCTAGCATGCTGGGAGATATTTACTTCCTGATGGGAAGCACTGCAAAGGTATGAGGGGAACCATCATTGGACACAAATGCCAGGCATCAGTGTGCATCTGTAGTGTGCCAGTGCATTATAGGTACGTGTAGAGGAACCTGCTCTGAGGCATTTTTAGCATAAGCATCTATATAAAATCTCCATAAGACACTTCCATAAAACTGGCCTCCTATTTCACAGCTGTAGTCCAAATCGTGCATTTCAGAGGATAACAGGACATTTATTCTTAACAGAAAACAGGTATTTTCCTTGAATTGGAGGGTCATCAAATAGCTGACAGTCAATCCAGCAGAAATGTCCAAGGGGACGTGATATGAGCAAAAGTAGAGAGAGAAAAGAGTTGGTGCTGGGCGCTTGATGCAGAATGAGTGCCCCGAGGGCCGTGCTGGGGCTCGCCGAGGGGAGCCTGATGCAGAATGAGCGCCCCGAGGGCCGTGTTGGGGCTCGCCGAGGGCGCCTGATGCAGAATGAGCGCCCCGAGGGCCGTGCTGGGGCTCGCCGAGGGCGCCTGATGCAGAATGAGCGCCCCGAGGGCCGTGCTGGGGCTCGCCGAGGGCGCCTGATGCAGAATGAGCGCCCCGAGGGCCGTGCTGGGGCTCGCCGAGGCCGCCTGATGCAGAATGAGCGCCCCGAGGGCCGTGCTGGGGCTCGCCGAGGGCGCCTGATGCAGAATGAGCACCCCGAGGGCCGTGCTGGGGCTCCCCGAGGGGAGCCTGATGCAGAATGAGAGCCCCGAGGGCCGTGCTGGGGCTCCCCGAGGGGAGCCTGATGCAGAATGAGCGCCCCGAGGGCCGTGCTGGGGCTCGCCGAGGGCGCCTGATGCAGAATGAGCGCCCCGAGGGCCGTGCTGGGGCTCGCCGAGGGCGCCTGATGCAGAATGAGCGCCCCGAGGGCCGTGCTGGGGCTCGCCGAGGCCGCCTGATGCAGAATGAGCGCCCCGAGGGCCGTGCTGGGGCTCCCCGAGGGGAGCCTGATGCAGAATGAGAGCCCCGAGGGCCGTGCTGGGGCTCGCCGAGGGTGCCTGATGCAGAATGAGCGCCCCGAGGGCCGTGCTGGGGCTCGCCGAGGGCGCCTGATGCAGAATGAGCGCCCCGAGGGCCGTGCTGGGGCTCGCCGAGGGCGCCTGATGCAGAATGAGCGCCCCGAGGGCCGTGCTGGGGCTCGCCGAGGGCGCCTGATGCAGAATGAGCGCCCCGAGGGCCGTGCTGGGGCTCGCCGAGGGCGCCTGATGCAGAATGAGCGCCCCGAGGGCCGTGCTGGGGCTCGCCGAGGGCGCCTGATGCAGAATGAGAGCCCCGAGGGCCGTGCTGGGGCTCCCCGAGGGGAGCCTGATGCAGAATGAGCGCCCCGAGGGCCGTGCTGGGGTTCGCCAACAGACCGTGTTTGTGCAGAGGGTCCGTTTGCCCATATTGCGATTGCCCTTCATCATGCTGCCAGCTCAAAGCTTATTTAGTAAGCCCTATTTGGGATTTTAAGCCTTTTTGTTATAAACATGAGTAAAATGCTGTTTTAGTTCACCTAGTAATATTATCTTTTTGGTTCCCACTATAGTGGGACTGTAATTTATTTCAAATGATTAGAAAAGATAAAACACTAGTATTATTACTGTTTTTCCCTGAATTTCTCCAGCTAACGGTACAACAGCAGCAGCCTAAACATAATAACTCTTAACAGTTTCTTCATGATTAGGTCCAGCCTGATGTGGTCTTTCATTCTCATTTCTTCTCATTAGGCTGATCACTAAAATGTCTGCTTGACCTTGATTCTCCCCTACCATCAAATGCATGCGGTTCAGAGATTTTCTGGAACAATCTTGATTGATGGCATGTGATCTGCTGTTATCGCTAAAATGAACATGCGCAATATTGATAATTCATAACCAGTGCAGTAGGTGAAAAATGCTAAGCAAGCTTTAGGACCAGCGTGCGCAGTGATACTTCTGGAGGATTGAAGGTTGTGTCCCCCCAGTACCTCTCTATGACCTTGGCTCAAGCAGTTTTAGCCGCATGGTGTTTTTCATGTAGAAGTTTCTTGCAGTCAGCACAATAAGCTCCTCTGACTCCGCCGAGACACTGAGCAGTGGAACGATCCAGTGACACTACTGAAGAGGGCTTAATTACACCGTGCGTGTGCCCTGTTTGCTCTCTGACAGGTTGTCTCTGGAAGACCTATGTTGTCTGGTCTAGTTTTTTCGCTTACTGCCTGTGCATGACATTACTGCAGTAAAAATGTGGCTCAGTTATTTAGGGACAGAATTCTTAAAGGAGAGTGACAGTGAGTGGCCCTGTGCTTCAGCTCCTCAGAATCTCTGTCCTCATAGTGACTTCTGTTGAATCCCCCTAAGAGCAGAGCCTCAGCGAGCCAGGCATAAGTGCAGAGACCTCGCTTGCCGAAGGATCCGGTATCGACTCACTGTGAAAACTGGCTGTGGCTTTAAGATATAGTAAGAGGGTCACATTTTTCCCAAGCTTAGAGGAAAGGAAAGGGCAGAAGAATGTGAGACAGGCTGCAGAGTGGGTAAGGCAGGAAGCTGCAGTGAGACCGGCTGCAGAATGGGTAAGGCAGGAGGCTGCAGTGAGAGGGGCTGCAGAATGGGTAAGGCAGGAGGCTGCAATGAGAGGGGCTGCAGAGTGGGTAAGGCAGGAGGCTGCAATGAGAGGGGCTGCAGAGTGGGTAATGCAGTAGGCTGCAGTGAGACGGGCTGCAGAGTGGGTAATGCAGTAGGCTGCAGTGAGACGGGCTGCAGAATGGGTAAGGCAGGAGGCTGCAGTGAGAGGGGCTGCAGAGTGGGTAAAGCAGGAGGCTGCAGTGAGACGGGCTGCAGAATGGGTAAGGCAGGAGGCTGCAGTGAGAGGGGCTGCAGAGTGGGTAAAGCAGGAGGCTGCAGTGAGACGGGCTGCAGAATGGGTAAGGCAGGAGGCTGCAGTGAGAGGGGCTGCAGAGTGGGTAATGCAGTAGGCTGCAGTGAGACGGGCTGCAGAGTGCGTAAAGCAGGAGGCTGCAGTGAAAGGGGCTGCAGAATGGGTAAAGCAGGAGGCTGCAGTGAGATGGGTTGCAGAATGGGTAAGGCAGGAGGCTGCAGTGAGAGGGGCTGCAGAGTGGGTTAGCAGGAGGCTGCAGTGAGATGGGTTGCAGAGTGGGTAAGGCAGGAGGCTGCAATGAGAGGGGCTGCAGAGTGGGTAATGCAGTAGGCTGCAGTGAGACGGGCTGCAGAGTGGGTAATGCAGTAGGCTGCAGTGAGACGGGCTGCAGAATGGGTAAGGCAGGAGGCTGCAGTGAGAGGGGCTGCAGAGTGGGTAAAGCAGGAGGCTGCAGTGAGACGGGCTGCAGAATGGGTAAGGCAGGAGGCTGCAGTGAGAGGGGCTGCAGAGTGGGTAAAGCAGGAGGCTGCAGTGAGACGGGCTGCAGAATGGGTAAGGCAGGAGGCTGCAGTGAGAGGGGCTGCAGAGTGGGTAATGCAGTAGGCTGCAGTGAGACGGGCTGCAGAGTGCGTAAAGCAGGAGGCTGCAGTGAAAGGGGCTGCAGAGTGGGTAATGCAGTAGGCTGCAGTGAGACGGGCTGCAGAGTGCGTAAAGCAGGAGGCTGCAGTGAGACGGGCTGCAGAATGGGTAAGGCAGGAGGCTGCAGTGAAAGGGGCTGCAGAGTGGGTAATGCAGTAGGCTGCAGTGAGACGGGCTGCAGAGTGCGTAAAGCAGGAGGCTGCAGTGAGACGGGCTGCAGAATGGGTAAGGCAGGAGGCTGCAGTGAAAGGGGCTGCAGAGTGGGTAAGAGGGGAGGCTGGTCAATTTCCCATTATAGACCCTAACCCTGTCACCCCGACCTTACATTATTAAAGTATATGGTTCTAGTTAACAGCCAGCTCCATGTACAAGTGTAAGATGTGTAAGTGACTTTGGAGGAAGGTTCCTTTGGATAAACAGAATGATTTAATCAAATAAAGGTTCATTTGTCCATTGCAGTATTTTTATTATCCCATCTTGCACACATTTTAAATACAGACACATATGCAGAGGTGAAAGTGAGGCTTGGGGTCTGAATGCAGGGTCAACCATCTATCCAGCAGCATTTTTTGAGGGGGGGTTTCCTTGCTCAAGGGTCCAACAGATATATGGCTACCATGCTGACTATGAGATTTGAACCAGCGACCCACTAAGCTGCACACTACCTCCCAAGATCAAGCTGATACGATAAGGTGATATTGTCAGTATTCCTAGAAAAGACTCACTGTACACATTGTCTTAGTGGATTTATTTAAAATAATGTTATTATTATGGAAACATGCAATTGTAATTGTATTGTTATAATAAGTTAAATCATTTTCGTGGTGCCTCATTTTTAAAAGTGCTGATTTAGCACCATTGTCTAAAAAGTCAGAAGGAAAACTTGCGGTGAGATTCATCTTTTCCCCGACTGTGACTTTGCATCTCTTTGCATCCCATGCATCTCTTCTGAATGATCGTGACGGGTTTGTTCAGATAGCACTTACAGGGCTGCGTCTTTTTGATGCCCCTCAGCGACAGATGATTAATTAGGAGCAAACATGCAGCTCTGCCAGGGCTTTTTTAAAACTGTTGAAACGGTTAAACGCAGCAGGGGGCGACGTTGCATGGAATTGGTTCCTGCGAAGCCTCTGAGGTCAAATTGTCTTTGTTGGAAAAGTAGAGATGACTTTTTTTGAAATGGTGTGCCATTCTGCTGAAGGACAGACTGCTATCTAATAATAAAACAAACTATCAGTCCAATCGCTGAAGTCACATCCCACTTTGTGTTTTTTTCCGTTGTTGGACAACTAGGTGATATTTTAATAGCCTTGGACATGTGGAATCTGTAAGTTCAGCTGAACAATAGGAAACGTCGGTCAACAAAGTAAGTTGAAGTGAGGAATGATTAACAGCAGTGCTTAATTAGTGCTGGAGTTCAGCCCCAGGACCCTGCCTCCGAGCAGCCTGGGCTCCGCCACCTCAAACGCTATACCCAGTGTAATTAAACTGAACATTAACATTGGGTAACCTTTAGAATAAAGGCAAAATGAACTAAAGAAATGTATATTTCTAAAATTGTTTGTGTTGTATGATTTTTTTAAAATCATCTGCCTAAATTAGTATGTTTTGCTTATCTGACTCACAGGGACAAACTGCACCATGCATGTGCAGCTACTTTTTGGCCACTAAAACAGATGAAATTACACACAAGATGGTTACAGCAATATAATTAAAAGAAAATGTCAAAAGACAGTAATATTTAGAATTATTTGGCAAAGAAACAAAGCCTTCGGAACTCAGGCAGAGGACAGGGGCAGTGTTTGGGGATGCTAATGCTAATGAGAACAAGCAGAGACCGTGAGGAGAGGAGCAGAGTTTGGGGATGCTAATGTTAATGAGAACAAGCAGAGAGAGTGAGGAGAGGAGCAGCGTTTGGGGATGCTAATGCTAATGAGAACAAGCAGAGAGAGCGAGGAGAGGAGCAGCGTTTGGGGATGCTAATGCTAATGAGAACAAGCAGAGACAGCGAGGAGAGGAGCAGCGTTTGGGGATGCTAATGCTAATGAGAACAAGCAGAGAGAGTGAGGAGAGGAGCAGCGTTTGGGGATGCTAATGCTAATGAGAACAAGCAGAGACAGCGAGGAGAGGAGCAGTGTTTGGGGATGCTAATGCTAATGAGAACAAGCAGAGACAGCGAGGAGAGGAGCAGCGTTTGGGGATGCTAATGCTAATGAGAACAAGCAGAGAGAGTGAGGAGAGGAGCAGCGTTTGGGGATGCTAATGCTAATGAGAACAAGCAGAGAGAGCGAGGAGAGGAGCAGCGTTTGGGGATGCTAATGCTAATGAGAACAAGCAGAGACAGCGAGGAGAGGAGCAGCGTTTGGGGATGCTAATGCTAATGAGAACAAGCAGAGACAGCGAGGAGAGGAGCAGCGTTTGGGGATGCTAATGCTAATGAGAACAAGCAGAGACAGCGAGGAGAGGAGCAGCGTTTGGGGATGCTAATGCTAATGAGAACAAGCAGAGACAGCGAGGAGAGGAGCAGCGTTTGGGGATGCTAATGCTAATGAGAACAAGCAGAGACAGCGAGGAGAGGAGCAGCGTTTGGGGATGCTAATGCTAATGAGAACAAGCAGAGACAGCGAGGAGAGGAGCAGCGTTTAGGGAATCTAATGCTAATGAGAACAAGCAGAGACAGCGAGGAGAGGAGCAGCGTTTGGGGATGCTAATGCTAATGAGAACAAGCAGAGACAGCGAGGAGAGGAGCAGAGTTTGGGGATGCTAATGCTAATGAGAACAAGCAGAGACCGTGAGGAGAGGAGCAGAGTTTGGGGATGCTAATGCTAATGAGAACAAGCAGAGACAGCGAGGAGAGGAGCAGCTTTTGGGGATGCTAATGCTAATGAGAACAAGCAGAGACAGCGAGGAGAGGAGCAGCGTTTGGGGATGCTAATGCTAATGAGAACAAGCAGAGACCACGAGGAGAGGAGCAGCATTTGTGGATGCTCATGCTAATGAGAATAAGGAGCGAGGAGAGGAGCAGCATTTGTGGAAACTAATGCTAATGAGAACAAGCAGAAATAGCGTGGAGAGGAGCAGCATTTGTGGACGTTAATGCTAATTAGAACAAGCAGAGACAGTGAGGAGAGGAGCAGGGTTTGTGGATGTATTAATAATGAGAAGGACTGCCAAAAGGAGCAAGAAAAGTGCAATGCAGATGAAAAGTTTGATGTAATAGGTGTCAGTTGAAAACATTGCATTATTACATGTTTAAGTAATTAATAGTGCATTATCATTGTTAAAGACCAGCTTTTGTGTGTGATGTCATCATGGTATTTATGAGCTCTGGCAGTGGTTAGCAGGGTTCTGAAGTGATGTCAACAAAGCAGAGAGGCATGTGTAACAGGGTTGGGGGCATTCCGGAATGGTAGCCCGTCATGACGTCTCAGGGCAACTCCCATGATGCAGTGCAACAGCTAACCTTTTACCTCATGTAACAGACCAAGCTGTGACTTGTTCACTCTGTAATACAAAGGGTGCATGAGTAGAGGTGATTTTTAGGGGGGGGGACCTTAAAAGTTTGTTTGTCGTGTATATTGATGAAGCTGTAGTTAAATAACACCTTTTTCCCAAAATTAGTCATTTATTGCTTATTTTGGATTTTGCTTCATCTTTTCAAAATAGAATTGAATGATTTATGAGATTGGCCTATTAATGATTCATTTTCTGTCATAATATTTGTATATCATACTGAATTTTTAAAATGCCAGAAAGTGGAATTTTGTCTGTAAACTATTTTCCCCCTCAGTCCTGGCTTAGGGTCATTACTTGATTGCTTCCTGTTTTTTAAATAGTATACTTGTGGGCAGAATTGTTTGTTTTTTTAATGTTCCAGCAGAAAATTATCCAGGCCAAAAAAGAACCATGCCATTTTTTTTCCAAACAAAGCAGTTTTGCATAGGTAGTGCTTTTTTTTGATCAATGGAAATTTGGTTTTGTTTAGAATGGAAATTTGGTTTTGTTTAGAAATGTCAGCAGTTTGTGTCGCCCTCAGTGGCAGCCATATAATAATAGCACAGTAAATAAATGACTTTGTAATTGTCTGTAGATGTAAAATTATAGTCGAATGACCTCAATACTGAGTTAGTGTTTTTTTAGACTGCATCAGTGATGTAATTAACTTTAAGACCTTCCTGTAAATGCAGACACTGTCAAAGGTAGGGCTGCCAAAGAAAACACGACTGCTCGCTTGCCCTTGTACTGGGGGTGGCTGGGGGTAGGGGGGTTATGCTAGTGCACAAGCAAGTTTGATGCATGTCCCTTTCTGGAAAAATCTAACATGTCTCGTTCTTGAAGGCTATTTGTGCCACATGATCACACCATCCACTGCCATGGCTCTGGTTTTTCATGGCATATTCAGGTTGCATTGTGGGAAACTGAAACCCTGAAACATCCTACTGTTCATGTCTCATCTGCTGTCTGACCGATGGCATCTGCAGTGCGAACCAGAAACTAAGCTGTCGGAGTCCCAGGTAATCCATGTCACTGGCTGGTTAGGTAGGTCTTTATTTGGAGATACAGTCAGTAATGAGATTTCCAGCGCCCCCCCCCCCCCCTCCTCCCCGGATGGCAGGCAAAGGAGGTCGCTAAAGGTCAACCCTGCGTCAGCAGCCCATGACCATCTGAACTGAGCACAGTGCAGCCTTCACAGATGGGTGTGGAAAGCGTGTCTGGGCCAGGTCACAGTGCAGCCTTCACAGATGGGTGTGGAAGGCGTGTCTGGGCCAGGTCACAGTGCAGCCTTCACAGATGGGTGTGGAAAGCGTGTCTGGGCCAGGTCACAGTGCAGCCTTCACAGATGGGTGTGGAAGGCGTGTCTGGGCCAGGTCACAGTGCAGCCTTCACAGATGGGTGTGGAAAGCGTGTCTGGGCCAGGTCACAGTGCAGCCTTCACAGATGGGTGTGGAAGGCGTGTCTGGGCCAGGTCACAGTGCAGCCTTCACAGATGGGTGTGGAAGGCGTGTCTGGGCCAGGTCACAGTGCAGCCTTCACAGATGGGTGTGGAAGGCGTGTCTGGGCCAGGTCACAGTGCAGCCTTCACAGATGGGTGTGGAAGGCGTGTCTGGGCCAGGTCTGCATTTATGCCTTAAATAGCCAGTGAATGAGTAAAAGCAAAAGTATTATTTTTTTTTAATATTTAAGAACTAAGTTGGAGCAAAAGGTACACAGCCTGTTTCTCAGAGAAACACGTCAAGCAGTAGCTGTTCAGTCTCCGGATTTTAATTTCACCCGCAGCAGTTTTTATTAAACGTAAAATAAAAGAATGAACCTTAACCTGATCACTAGCCTTAGGTGTACTTCAAACACAGGAATTCAATTCAACTCAATTTATTTTTATATCGCGCCTGTCACAACAGGTCACTTTACACAGGTGTGGTGTGATACTTTCCTGCATCATTTATGCAGAATAATTCAAACCAAAAACTCCCAAGTAGAGAGAAAAAACCTCTGGGGGTCTGAGGTCAACTGGCTGCCCACTCCCCCACCCCCCCTGGGCATGCTAATTATATAGAAAAAGAGAGTGGGCTGGCTTGCTAAAAGCAAGGAGTAAACTGGGGTCAAGGGCAAAGCCAAAGTCCATCACTGAGTAGGGTGACACCCACAATGTTACAGTTCACATTCACATACAGCATCAGGCATGTACTCCAGCAGTACAGAGGGTAAGTGTTCAGTGCAAAGCCATGCTTTACCTCAATCCACCAAAGCTATACCTGTGTCTGCCCGTCTCTGCAGGGAAGAAAGATGAAAACCAACATATATGGGAAATTAATTGAATTGGATGGTTATTACATTTTTTAATATAATGCTGTTTTTATTTATTTGTTTTAGGATAATTTGATTGTGCACTTGTGAAGGGCTTAACAGAAACTTACTTTCAGTAAAATGGTCAGGCTGGACATTTACAGTCTGTACAATCAGTTTTAATGCGGGTTTGTGCATGAATGATCTTGTTTCATTCACATAGTCTTTCTGTTTGTGGTTCAAGTTTTTGAGTTGCCAGACAAAACCAGCATACCCAGAGGACACCCACACCGACTCCACACGCGCACTGACCATGGGCAAAATTCAAACTGCATGGAGGTGAGAGGTGACTGGGCTACCCACTGAGCCACTGTGCCAACCATCTCAAACACCTGTCCAGGGAAACATTTCTGCAGAGATAAGTAAATGCATGATCACTGACGATGCATCCATCATGCATCCATCATCCATCTTCCTGAACTGCTTATTCAGCATGGGCTTGTGCTGAGCCTGGGGCACAAGACACCACATGCCTGGGAGTCACGGACATAAATATGTCTGCTCATTGGAGCATTTTAAGTCCTGCAGTTTATCCTAAGAGTCAAACTCTATGAGACGTCAATGTAAATCAAACAGTCCTCTCTCTAGGAAACACCGAACTCCATTTGCACTCTCAAGCCCCAAAACACGAAGATGGGTACTTGCAGCTTCATCTATCGATAGTAAGATGTGGCACGGGACACAAAAGGCAACTTAGAAGACATATGATGGCCAGGAGTAGAACCATTATTGTCTCTAATCACAAGAATGGCCAACTAAGTGGCTAAAGGCTAAATCTCATGGCAAGGTCAAAATCCTCTGAAGCAGAATAGAGAGAAGAGAAAGGTATAGCAGACATGGCACTGACGCAGAATAAAGAGAAGAGAAAGATATAACAGATATGGCACTAAAGCAGAATAGAGAGAAGAGAAAGGTATAGCAGATATGGCACTAAAGCAGAATAGAGAGAAGAGAAAGGTATAGCAGATATGGCAGCTTGCACTGGAATCGCTAGGGCTGGCACAGCAGAGCACATGACGGACATTTCTGTATGGGACCGTTCCCAGAGAAACTAGTTCTGAAGATCTATGGCTCAGTATTGAGTAACTCCACCACGTGTTCTGCCCCAGCTGGAGGATCAAGAACCATCCTGGAAGATTTTCTAAATTCAAGGAATGCATGAAAGCCTCAACAACTGTTAGATTTGAGAGAATGGATCAGTGTAAGTGATTCAGAGACCCAAAGGAGGGGAAAAGCAGCTGATGCTGACAGGCTGCTGTTGGAAATGTCACACAGCAGGAATGGATTCCCAGGTTCAGATACATCTCATTTCCAAAATGCGAATGGATATCACCCCATCTATAATTTTGTTCCATACCTGTGATATTTTGTGTTATTAACCTGGGGTGGGTTTCCCGATAACGGTGACTCTTAGCATCTTATGAAGACTCCAAAGATATATCTACCTATGTTTCCTGACCAATCTCTTAACAGGTTGCTTAAGGGAGAGCTTCTTAAGTGCAACCTTAATAGGTGCTATAAGACCTGATTGGCTGACATCGATGGCTTGAGAATTTATTATTCCTTCTATGAGCACTGCTTGGCTGCCGCATGAGAGACAGTGGTGTTCTGTAACACTGCAAGAATGCTTAAAAATATAGCATTAATCAGAACTGGGGAGAACCTAAAAATAAAAAACAAAATAAAAAAATTGAATCATCTGACTGGAAATATGTTTTTTGCAGATTGGGTGCAAGAACCCACCTCCTCAAAATGTAGTATCACCAGTTTATTTTTATTTGTCCTATAAAACACCTGCATGCTCCAATATGTGTGTCTGAGCCGGGCTTGGGAAGCTCGGTACCAGTGGCGGCCCCTTCTGGGCCGGCCTCTAGGATCACAGTGGTGGTAGAAACTTCCCCCGGACAGGGCTCTGGGATTGTAGCGACTTCCCACAAGCAGGGCTCTGGGATCACGGCGGCAGTGATTTCACTTGGGCAGGGCTCTGGGATTGTGGTGGTGGTGGCAACTTCCCCCAGTAAGGGCTGTGGGATTGTAGCAACTTCCTCTGGGCAGGGCTGTGGGATTGTAGCAACTTCCTCTGGGCAGGGCTATGGGATTGTAGTGACTTCCTCTGGGCAGGGCTGTGGGATTGTAGCGACTTCCTCTGGGCAGGGCTCTGGAGACGCTGCAGGATCCCTTGGGTAGGTAACTGGAGATGCAGCGGGCTCCCTCAGGCAGCTAACTGGAGACACAGTGGGCTCCCATGGGCAGGTAACTGGAGATGCAGTGGGCTCCTCTGGGCAGATAACTGGAGGCTCAGGTACAGCAGAGGCTGAAACCCCAGGCTCAGTGAACTCTGGCAACTTAGCCAGGTCCATGAGGTGCCAGAAGACTCTCTCCAGTCTTTTCACCTCTTCGGCTGGGGGTACAGGAGAGAGCTTCAGAAGCTGCTTGTTGGCTTCAATCAGATACTGGCACAACCGAGGGGACTGGAGGACAGTTGGGGTCTTTGACAGACGTTTCCAAACAGTTTGTAAGGTGCAACGTTCACTCACCCAATTATCAACTGAGTTGAGAACTAGAGATGGGTAAGGGCTGGTGTCCTTCAACTTGGGGATCATTTTTTTGAGTTGGTCACTCTGGGGTCAGATGGAACAGACCCTGACAGATTTACCTTTGTAAAGCATTAAATGGTGAAGCCCCAGCCTATATCAGTCACCTCATACATCCCTACTGTTCACCGCGAGCACTGATGTCATCTGATCTGCTGTTGCTCTCTGTACCAACCAGCCATTGAGGAGGAAAGGCAGCCGTGTCCTTGTCCGATCTGCCCCCACTGATGAATGTATTAAGCCGAGGCTAAAAACTCATTTATTTGCTGAGGCATTTTAGACAAATGTGTTGTATGTTTATGTTGTTATATAGAAGGGTAATGAGTCCATACTCACTGGCATTTTTCATGATTAAATCAGTGCCGTTTCTGCTTCTTATACTTGTTCCATGGTGAGCTGGTCTAAGTCAGAGACTTTCTCTCTGATTTTGTGCTATATTTGAGGCAGGCTGTTTCCAAGCAACCCAGATAGGATATATATTACAGCTATATAGTTCCCATTACAGCTGACCGATACAGTAAAAGGTAACTCTGAAAATTAGATCCCTCTACACAACAAATTCATCTGAGCAGAAGCTCCTATCATTGTATGACCTTCTGTCGAAAGGTTAATGTTCTTAAGAGGAATTGTGTACGAAAGATGAATTATTTACATCTGTCTCTTTGATTAGAAATTCTATTAAAGTATTTTTTTGGGTTGAAAGGATTAGGTAAGACCTTTATCTGGAAAGGAAAATATACCCATTTGCACTTTTCAAAGGTGATTAAGTAGTATTTTGAATTTTGTTTTATATATCTGGTCCACTTCAACCCCTTTGGTGTCTGTTATTTAGAAAAATCCAAAAATATGTGCAAGTCCTTTCCCCTCTATGTGGAATGTTTCAGATTGAAAATGTATTTCATTTATTGCATATTATTATTACGAATTTAAAGTGATGTTTAGTGTTGTCTGTGGATGATGCAGATCGTGGTGGAATTCACCGCTATTTAAAAATAACATCAAGTGATCTTAAATTCCGGTTCATGCAGACTCAGATGACAGGAGATTTTCTCGCTTTTTATTGGACCCCTTGTAGGTTAAATACACCCTTCAAAGAGATTAATCAGAATGCTGGAGGTGTCAAGATGGGGAGGAAAGCTTGGAAAATGCCCACAGGTACTGCCCCAGAATTGGCGAGTGCTGATTGAGGGTTCATGATTGCATTTCTGAAACGCTGGAGATCCAATTTTCCTTTTGCCCTAAACTTTACTTTTTTGGAGATCGTATGGCCTAAGCACACTTGTTCTAATTGCACAGATGATTGGATCCAGACAAGCAGTTAAGTGACATGGAAGAAAATTATCCTCAGGGGTAGGAGATACGCAGGGCATCTCCCTCTCAAGACCTTTACCGAATTTAAAGATGTGGGTGTGAATGAAAGGCAGTCACACAAAATGTTGAAAATGTACGTAAAAATCAGAAATCAGCAAATATGAATTATTTTGTTTTTTAATTGGTAGGCCACTTTGGATCTTTCTTTTTGTGTTGAACAGACACCAAAATACTTTAAAGAAATTAAGAACACGAAAATAAAGTGTAACTATGTGGAGATATATAAACACACACAGAGAGTAATCTTATTTATTTACCATATCATGATTGCATCCAAACTGGCTGCAGTTCGATGGGGCTCCATTGTTCCACGTTAGATGTCGTACGCACGGGTGGAGCAGAGGAAATAGGGGTGCAAAAGTGCTATGAATTTTATTAAGAACAGAGATATTAAGGCTAATGCGGTGGGTGTCCACCCTGTTTTATTTTCCTATGTGCCGAACACCCGCGTTATTTACTAACAAGGAAAGACTGATTACCATGAAGGCCTCAATAACGCCTCTAGCAAAGGAATATCCATCATAATTCATGTGCCGCGAAGCAGATTACACACATTTGCACGCACGGTTTTAAACTTGGCGGCTCGTACTTAAAGATCCTGTAATGGGAAAAGAAACGCGTCTTGTTTTTTCTCGCCGGTGTTAACGAGCATTATTACCGTCATACGAACGCCCGGCAGAGCAGTGCCTAGTAAATCCTTGATAATGTTTTATTTGTAAACACTTCGGTCCTGACACTAAATACACCGCATAACACGATTTCACTGCGCTGTTGTAATGAGAAGCATTAGAGCGCTTTCAACTCCTGATCACAGCTGGGGTGCGATTCACGGAGCGGCCTGCCGATTGAAGACCACAGGTAAGCTCCCGTCAGTGACTTTGTTTATGTATCTTCATTCTATTAGTGGAGATTTGCTGCTTTCATTAGTTGCTGGGATTTCCCAAAGCTGGCTGGTAAAATATAAAATGCTTAATAACAAAAATTGTACTTATAGAGGCTGAAGCTTAGTCTGCAGTAAAGTAAAAATAGAAGATTATTATTAATGCCCATTCTGGTTGATGGTTTCTAATAATGTATAGTATCTAGTAATGCATTTCTAAGATTTCATACGTGCCTAAACATATATCATGTGAAGACAGGCCTACTGCACCCAATTTTCACAGCTTTCTAATTACTATGAACGGGAGCAGGTAGTAACAATACATTTAATTTTGATTGTAGTGCCTAAAATTAATTTGAGACGTGTCACTCTAGAAATGTATCACCATCGAGGACAAAATGTGAATCGCATGTCGAAGAGCTGCATATATGTATATCTGCGAGTTGTACATTGCCCAGAAATGTCAGCTATTTAAATAAATGTAACTTAAAATTTTTATTGTTAATACTTTGGAAAATTCGTACCAATTTTTTTCTGACATTCTTACTGCTTTTTTCTTAGGTTAGAGGCAGTTGTACTGATTTATTATGATCAACATCACTCTCGTAGATTGTTCTTTTTTGTATTTGCTCGACTTCCACGTCATCGTTTCGCTAGGTAAGAGAATTCCTGAAATCTATGCCAACACTGACCTCTAGTGGTTAAAAGCGATCTCAGCGTGTGAAAAAGAATTTGGTACTGTATTTCAAGTACAAATATGAACACAGATCATATAGACCTAATGCTATGTGTACCAGTTTGTTTCTGACATTGTTACTTTTTTTATTTAAGTTCAGTTTACTCAACCTTGTAAATACTCATGTCATATACTCTGACATTTGGCAAGCTAAAGTAAAAGTTTTCCAGAAACTGAATGAGCAGAATGTCCTAAATGTGAAATTAGGCAGGGAAATGATGAAATCACTGCCTTTTGACTCTTGTCATTAAATCAGCCCGAAGCATGTTAAGAAAGTGACTCAATGAAGCCTGTGATAAGAGCAAAACGTGCACAGCTAAAGCTCAGCCTCCAAAACACAGCCTTATGGCAAACCCCTAACCAGTGTCCTTCCCTGGAAGACCAGAGTACAAGCTGAAACAGGGGAGCCAGCATCTCCTCAGAGGCACAGAGGCAGCCTCACACTGTTAGTCCAAGGCTGCAAAATCCCCAGTTCTGCCTTGTGCTGCAACTAACTACAACTGCAACTAACTACAACTGACCAGGTAGTCACTTTTTTCAGTTTTTAAAGGTAGTCTGGGGTAAATGTAATTGAATAAAGTCCAGTTAAACTTTGGTACCTTACTTCCGATAAGTTATCTAGCTAACCAGCAAATCTTGCTTCGTGACGCAGACCCTTGAGCACAAGAGCGAATATATACAAACACACCAGCTTTTACATGCACACTGTATACATTCACTCTCCCAACACACATTCAGAAATCATTCAGCATTGCTTTTTTCCCATAATGGACAAATGGGAAAAGGAGTTTAATGAAAAGTGAGCGGGTGGTTTGAGATCTGAAAGTCCAGTTATATTATTCCGCTGTCCGTAAGCCGTCCTTATGCACGCCTGCATCCTGTCCGCGCGCCTGCATCCTGTCCGCGCGCCTGGCCCCGTCCGCGCGCCTGGCCCCGTCCGCGCGCCTGGCCCCGTCCGCGCGCCTGGCCGGCTCACACACACATATCATCCCTGCATCTCAGCGCTGTTACCTCCCTTTTTTCCTTCTCTCATATAACCGTCGGCTGTGACTGGATTTCTCAGAAACTCTCCACTATATTAAACGTCTTTGTCGTGGAACAAAACAAAGTTTGCTGAAACGTTTTCCGTCTGGAGCGCTTTCTGTGGGAACTTACTTGGTTAATTGGGGCTGCTTTATTTGAAGTCCTGCTGGGCATAGTCTGGGTCTTACAGTGGCGCTCTGGAAATCACATTCACTTTATAGCGTGTAGCCCAGCTTAGCACAGATGTTTCTAATGGTGTTTCGCCCCACTGTTAATGCTGGGGTTACTGGCATGGGGCCTGGCCGGCTGGGTGCGGCGCACATCACGGAGGCTGTAGAAACACGCTGCTGAGTCAGACTTGTGGTAATGGAGATGCACTCTAGTGGCTGTGTTTGTTGTGTTTTTGAGGCTCGAGGTTCATCTGCATGCTCTGTTCTTTGATAGGAACAAGAACCGGGCAACAAATGATTAAATCAAGGAACGATTTGGATGGTTGCCTAGCCACATTTGAAGGATAGGTCCTTTTTGATTATGATGATGATGATGATGATGATGAAACCCTTTATTGCAGCTGAGGCTGTACGGTGTGTTTGGATGATAGATGCTCTCAATCAACAATTGTTACGGGTGGTAAAATGGATTAGCTGAGGCATCTCTAGCAAAACCGGAGGCGAGTGTAACTTTTGAAATGTAGCATATATTCTGCCTGGAGTCTTGGCTTTGGGGGTCTGGCCTGGACGACTTTCCAGCGACTGCCCCTTTTTGCCATCATTTCTTCACACGTTTCACTAACAGTAACAACCTTCAATGACACACATTGTGCATCCAGGCCACAGCTTCCCGGTCAGGTGCAGTGATGCATAATGGACATGCTGGGACAGACTGGGAGGGGGCGAGTGGGACCCAGACGCACAACCAGTCTGCTCCATTCATTTGCGGCGAGGGTCTTTGGATCGAATCACCGAGCACAGCTAGTGCAACACCTGCATAGCTACAGGGGCGTAAAAGGAAAAATGCTGAATGCTGGACAACAGTGTGGCCTTAATATAAAGCAATATGTAGCGATAATGTGGTTTATTTTCTGTGGGAAAAACTACTTCTGTTGGTTTTGGGACCCACACTTGTTTTCCACGACAGTGCTAGAAGGCTTTCATTTTCAGTTTGCTTTTATAACTCTTAAATTCTCTAATTGTTCAGATAAATATTTTCATTTCTACTAGACATTTTAGTACCAGTCTGATGCCACCATGAAACAGATGAATTTCCTTTATCAAAGTTGATGGGATGTTATTTTGTTTATTTTCCCCACCCAACACATAAAAAAAATAATTGTAATGTTGCATACAGTATAAAAGCTTGATAATTACAATCTATAGAAGACAATCAAATGATCGTAACAAACAATGAACAAAAGATGAAAAGTCATATTCAACACGCGAAAGTGTGTATGATTTCAGCCTTCATAACCTGCATAACCTGGAATTAGCATCACTGACTCGGCGAGACAGTTTAGCTCCTGTTTGCAGTTTGAGTGCTTCTTACGACGCTATTTATCACTGAAATAGTGCTGACCAATTAAGCAATGGTTAATTTAAAAACACTGCCGCGGCATTTGAGTGCGATAGTGCCCCTCCCTTTTAGTAAGTTTGCTGCTTGTTGTTCATGGTAGAAGGCCCCCTTGTGGTGGATGGGGATAACGAAGAAACATCAAAAAGAGTCATTTTCAGGACTGGCCGAGTGCCGCTTGGTGGCGGGGGGTCAGAGGTCGTCGCCATCATCTGTGCTGAAGCTGCTCCTGCGGCTACTCCCCTTGGAGGCAGGGGGCGATGTGGCTGAGAGGAGCGGGTCAGCGTCAAAGGGCGACAGTGAGCCTCCTGGCAGGATGTGGTCCAGTCGACTCTCCTCTTTAAGAGTTCCATTAAAGAAGTCTGTGAAGTGAGACAGGGGATCCGAAAAGGCGACGACTGTGCCGCCGTGCTCCGTGTGGCCCGTGGGGGGGGCGATGGGGCTCTCTGCGTAGTCCCCACTCAGGTCCTCTTGGTACACAGCCTGCTGTGCATGAGGCATCTGCTGAAGCTTGAGGAGGTGAGAGGGTGACTCAGTGGAACCCAGGGAAGGGGCCATGCTGGGGAGGCCATGTGCTCGAGCCTGGATCTCCAGCTCCTACATTCAGCAACAAGCACAGGAGGTTAGGGGATGAGGAAGCTGTACCCAGCTAGACAGAACCACCATTTAACTACCACTTCAGTTTTTGGCTTTGTTCATGTTAATAGGGTGATTATACTACTACATTTTATTACATATATGAAACAAAATGAAAATTAGCCATGCAGTACTCTGTAGTAGCCACAGGGGGCAGTAGAGTTTGTTTCTACAAACCTGGATCCTGAGCAGCAGCCTCCGATTGGCCTGTTCCAGTCTCCTCTGCCGCCCCTCCAACTCGCGCCCGTGCTGCTGCTCCTTCTGCAGCCACTTGATGTACTCCACCGAGGCCTTGAGTATGGTGCCCTTGTTCCAACGCATGTCGCTGTGTGGAAAAACAGACATAGAAGCGTTTCACAAAGAGCCAGTAAACTTGCAGACCTTAACCTTAATGAGTCAGCGGAATATGTACATGTAGCCATTGGAAAGACCAGTGAGAATGGCATCATTCAGCTGTCCCTGAATGGGAATTCTCCTGGAAGATATTAGCATTAAAACGGTTCCCAGGAATGCCATGGTAAACATTATTGTTAGATTGGATTACCAGCCAGCATGCAGTATTGAGCAGGATACCAGATGATAGGCTAGATCCGGAGAATTCCTGACAAATATTTTTAGCTAGGAAAGGAAAACATAAGCATGACACTCACGGGTCATTCGACTTCGGTATCAGTGTCCCAAGCTCCTTGATCCTGTAGTTGATGTTGTACCTTCTTCTCCTTTCAACTAGAGAAGAGAGAATATGTGTTACTTGAGGAGGTCCGTACTGACATATTGCCACCTGTCCTGCACTGAGTGAAAGGCTTTAGTCATTACATCACCCCGTGTGTCCGGCCGAGTGCCTGTAAGGGTGAGGACAGTCATTACATCACCCCGTGTGTCCGGCCGAGTGCCTGTAAGGGTGAGGACAGTCATTACATCACTCCGTGTGTCCGGCCGAGTGCCTGTAAGGGTGAGGACAGTCATTACATCACCCCGTGTGTCCGGCCGAGTGCCTGTAAGGGTGAGGACAGTCATTACATCACCCCGTGTGTCCGGCCGAGTGCCTGTAAGGGTGAGGACAGTCATTACATCACCCCGTGTGTCCGGCCGAGTGCCTGTAAGGGTGAGGACAGTCATTACATCACCCCGTGTGTCCGGCCGAGTGCCTGTAAGGGTGAGGACAGTCAGTACATCACCCCGTGTGTCTGGCCGAGTGCCTGTAAGGGTGAGGACAGTCAGTACATCACCCCGTGTGTCCGGCCGAGTGCCTGTAAGGGTGAGGACAGTCATTACATCACCCCGTGTGTCCGGCCGAGTGCCTGTAAGGATGAGCAGGCTTGGCAGCCAGTATGTCCAACCATAGTGACTGTCTGCACTGAAGCCGGCTCATGGATTACTCCATTTATAACTAACCATATACAACTGATACATTAGCTGTTCAAGGATTTCCCTGAAACCCACTCCTAAGAAACCTTAAGCTTTAAGGCACTTCCTGTTCATTAACTACTCTGCTACCTGCTCGTGATTGTTGGGTAGTTAGTTTAATCAAACTAAAGAGTAAATCCAGTCACCATCCCCCAAGGTAACATCCCAAAACCCTTCAGGGGGGTCTCCCTGCATCACACCCCCATGTAAATTTAGTGCTTTCAAGCAGATTGCTGTCACCCCCGGCTGTTCCTGACTCACGAGCGCTCTCTGCATGTTCACCCCCACCAGCCACCGAGACAGATTAATGTCTCAGTGCCTGGGAAGCTTCACAATCTTCTTCTGCATTTCGTAAGGGCTGGGTGACAAGTTCAATGAAAAGCCAAAAAGTGAGTATGGAGCGTGGGCTTGTCCTGTGTTAAGTTTTGAATTCAGGCTTGTGCCAGAAACATATTTGCCTGCACTAATTTGCCTCGTATCAGTCAGGTTCTGATAGCCTTATGGATTCAGTGGGATGTAGCTGGTGCAGTCATAGACATATACTACGTGCAGCAGTCAGTGGTGATGGATTTCTAAATGAGCATTGATGGAAATCCTAAATGCTTCTTACTTAAGTTATGGTTGTCCTTCTTTTGTCTTTCTTTGGCCAAAACTCTTGTGTCATGTTCTGAAAAACAAAGAACAAGAGAGGTGGATATGAATATTGAGCTTTAAAAGCCAATAGAAACAACAAAGCCATTCACATATTGCTTGAGACTTTTCCATCAGGTGTGTTAATGGTTTAACCTGATTTCTGGGTCTCTCTGCCTTCTGCACCCACACAGCCAATGACCTCTGCCGATTTCTGGGTCTCTCTGCCTTCTGCACCCACACGGCCAATGACCTCTGCCGATTTCTGGGTCTCTCTGCCTTCAGACCCACACAGCCAATGACCTCTGCCGATTTCTGGGTCTCTCTGCCTTCTGCACCCACACAGCCAATGACCTCTGCCGATTTCTGGGTCTCTCTGCCTTCTGCACCCACACAGCCAATGACCTCTGCCGATTTCTGGGTCTCTCTGCCTTCTGCACCCACACGGCCAATGACCTCTGCCGATTTCTGGGTCTCTCTGCCTTCTGCACCCACACGGCCAATGACCTCTGCTGAAACTAAAACTGTTCTTCCCCACAATTAACTCAGTCTCCTTATTTGCTGATGCACCAGCGAGCATTGCAAAAAAAGTATCTCAAGCATTCAAATTCAAATTCTTTCCAATTAAATAATCGGGACTCTTGATTGGATTTCTCAGTTCATTCGGGTGATTTAATAAGGTCACTTAAGCTCTGTGTAATGACCCGTTGTGCAGCCGCACACTTGTAGGGGGAAGACAGTAATTCAGTTATATCCCTGCCATAGAGAAGGGATGCACGGGCATCTCTCCCATTTCCTAAGTCAATTGGGTTTCCCTGATGCATGACATTCATAAAAACTTAGAGTATGCTTTGTTGGCAAACCTGCCAGGCTGAGCTGTTCCAGGTCTCCAAGGTTACAAGTGTAACAAAACTAAAACCACAGTGCTACACACTAAGTGACAAGACTCAGCCATGTTTGGACCCATAATCCTCCTTTGTATTTCTCACAGTGCCTAAAATATACATATACAGCTGTGGGAAAAATTCTATATTTTATATTTCTATATAGACCATTCTATATTTTTAAACCAATCTGTATTTTTAAATCCTGATTTAATCGTGGTTCTGCTGACAGAAGCTGCGCTGAGCAGCAGGCTGCTTCCACATTCAAAATTTCTAAGACAGCAGTTTCTCATGAATCATAGGGCAACATCAAGTGACCTTCAGAAGAAATGTACGAGTGTGTGTGTATTTGTGTATATATATATATATATATATATATATACACACACACAGTACTGTGCCAAAGTCTTAGGCAGTCCAAAGAAATGTTTAAAGCTGGGTAGCAAGTGTACTTTGGCTTAGAACAAAAAACACAATTTAACATTAGAACATGTGCAAATTAAAAACTAGTAATAATATCTTCTGTTTTCTAAAAAGTTACTGATATCTAGTTGGATGGCTAGATGAACACCGCTTCAGTTCCCAAACCTCTCCTCAGGGGCACCCCAGCCATTCCATGATTTTGTTACATTTCACCAACAGCTCAATTAATTAAATTAATTGTTTTAAAAAGTCAGTGACAGATTGACTAGCTGTATGAGGTGCTAGTGGCCAAGTCAAAAAATACATGGCTGCACTGGACGGTCACTGCAAATACTGGGGTGATTTTAGCAGAGGTTCTGAAGCGGCTAAGCTGACACACTTTGACAGGCATGATATCATAGTTTTACAGCAACACGAGGATAATCTAAACATCATTTTCTTTGCCTGCCTAAGACTTTTGCACAGTACTGTGTGTGTGTGTGTGTGTGTGTGTGTGTGTGTGTGTGTGTGTATATATATATATATATATATATATATATATGCGCGTGTGTGTGTGTGTAAATAACAATCGCACACCCATAAATTGAGAAATGAGTGAAACTTTCATCAGTTCACATAAATACAGGGTGCATGCACTGGTCTCTGTAATTACCTTTGGTTTGATTGCTACCTTTATTCCCTCAGGGGACAGTTGTGTTGTTCAAAGGATACAACATTAACTTACATACCCAGAATGCCCTGCGGACTGGCCCTCATCTCCCTCCCTCTCTAAGGAGTATAGCACATGTGCCGCTCGCCGTACCTGTGAATTGGCTTTTTATTGGGCGCTTTGCCCTACATGCTGCAGGTGTCATGCCACCACAAGGGGCGGTCATACCTTGCTCAGTGCCATACACGTCCATCATGCTGTTGCTGTGGGATCCCTGAATGGGAAATAGGGAGACAGACAGAAGGGCACGTGTCACAGCAGGGGGTGAGGAGGCTACGAGAGGGCCAGGGGCTGCCTCCACTTTATATCCTCCAGCACTGCAATATCTGAGTTTTTTAAAGCTTATTTTACTTATCTGGTGGAAGGGAATTTGTCAAGATACTTTCAAGAAGCCTTATCGAGATGATAAAGGTTTTCATAAGGCTTGTCAGTATCGCTTAGAACTTAATTAAAATTTTGCCAGGTTATGAGAATGCAAAACGGGAAGGATCACCTCTCAGGGAATAAAATATAACTTCAGTCACTCTTGCTTTTTGCATCATTCAACCATGGATACAGTGTTTTCAGATTATTCAGGGTACCAGGTTAAAATGTGTGTAAAATGTGAGCCTGTGTGTCTGAAATGATACTTACATTGTTTTGCATTGTGAGGTGAGTATCCATACATCCCAAACCCTCATTACTGAAAGTGGATTCCAGGCTAATTAAGTCGTCAATGACTTCATCCATCGGGAACTAAAAGGAAAATTATTAGTGTACTTGTGCATTTCAGGATCGGGCTTTTGCATCGTCTTTATAGTAAGACTGACGAAAGGAGAGGAATGCAGCCGACTGATCCCCTGCCGCAGCCCTCACTGACTTCGCTCACCTCACTGTCTTTGGCACTGCAGGCGATGGGCATTAGAGTAGCAGGGCTGTCCGGGGGGCTTCCAGTGCTGGGGAGTGCCGGGTGACCGCTGTGGATGATGGGTATGGGTACCGGGAGTTGCCCCTGGTGGGAGTGTGAGACAGGCTCCAGAGGGCCACAGCCAGCAAGCTTGGAGCCCAGGGCCAGGTACTGCTTCAGCTGCTGGGCCTGCGAGGGCTGCAGGCTGTACTTGGGGCTCTCCAGGTGTCCCTGGACCTGCGGCAGAAACAGAGCGTTTGCTCATTTCAGTCATAAGCTGGAATATAAATCCATTGCCCAAAGACTATTCACAAAAGTCTACACTATATGTCACATACAATATAATGTCCCAGAATAGTGCCGGAAAGTTACCAAAAGATACAACAAACACATTGTGTGAACAAAATACCAAATAGAATGTTCAGAAATTAATGGCTCAAGGCTACTGTGGTAAGACCAAGACTTTCGTCCGCATTATGTAAGAACCATGGACCATAAACTAAGAATCACCTGCCCAACAGAGCAAAAATTACATTCCAGTATTATGTAGACGAAGCCACAGGTGCATATAGAATAGAAAAACACAGGCAAGCAGAGATGCAATGAAACTGATTCACAAGAAATTTGCTCTTACATTTAACACTCTGCCTCCATCCCGCATGTCATAGTAGCTACAGTCGGCCAAGTGTGGCATTGTCCAGGCGAGCGTCTTTAGTCCGACTAATGGGGGAACTTGGGTAGGATCCAATGCAGAGCTCAGAAGACTACCAATGAGGCGCTTCTGCTGGAACTTATAAACCAACTGGGCAAGCTAAACAATCCAATTTGCTGAAGCCGGGCTTTTTATGGCACAGAAAGACAATAAGGCCACAGAGAAACCTGGCAGGCTGGTCTGGTCACTGTAGGATATCGGCACACGCTCTGTCACTAATTCAGTGAGAACGCCCTGTTCTGTTTGCGGGAATGGCCAATCACACATGTGAATTTTTGATGTTCATTCCTTCAGGGAGTCAACACAAATGCTGCTTGTTCTCAGTGGTCTTTAAATAGCTGCACTACCGTTTATGCCTCCTCTGTAGGTCATTGTCTCATCTACTGCCAAAGAATAACTGACACCATCACCGCTGTAATCCAATTTTAGCTCATCCTATACATTCAGATTATCTATAGATATATGAAGACACGGCATTGTCTTGTTTTGACATCTGATTTCTTAATTGTGTCTCCAGTTTTCTGGTTTTTATGTACTGTATAATAAAACACAAAGTAGTTGCAGTCATCTCATTTATTCTGTTATGTGTAGACTTTTCCAAGCAAAATCTTCAGAATTTGTTCAAAGACAGTTTTGTCTCTAAAATGTGAGGCCAGTGTAAAAGAATGAAGGGAGGTAATGAAACTTATCACATTCCTGACCTACGCCGAAAGCACGATTGCTGTACGATTCCAATTACATTACCCATCTGTGTTCCACCCAACAGGATTCTTGTCATTATTGTTTTTAAAATTAATGTTACTGTCAAAATTGCTCATGTTGTTCAAAATCCATGTGATTTATATAATTTATTCCTTATTGTAAAAACCTTTGTTATTATATTATGAAAAAAAACATTATATTGATGCCATTACAATGGAGAGGCAGGAATTGAAAAATAAGATATACAAACACAATATAAAATAAAATTTCCAATATTAAATAAAATGTATAAAATTCCCTAATCCTCTCCCACATTCTTGTATGGACTGACTGAAGCCCCTTCAGGACACGCCATCCACGGCCCTAAAACCCACCCCTCCCCCTCCCTCCAGTGACTCCAGTGCAGCTTACCTGCTCCTCCAGGTCACCAAACATCTAGACCCCCAGAGCCTCCCATGTAGACACCCCTCCCAAAATGCAGGCCTCACCACCACCCCCCCCCCCCCCCATATCAGCGCACTAACCCTGTTACACAGCCTGCGCTTAGGTCACTGACATTGTGGAAAAATATCCATCTTGACATTCGACATTAAGAAATTTTGCTCAAAGCAGTCAAACGGCACTCTGTTTATATTATGTTTATAAACAGCACCATTTTATAATTGTAAATATAACCAAATGATGCTTGTTTTAGATGTGAGTAACCAGTATGGGATGCCCTGCAGTACAATTCAAATTGGCGAGGAAACTTCAGCCATGACATCCATCTAACGGCCAGCATGGTATTATGACACACTGTGTCCAGGAATTGGCCAAAAAAATTAACTGAACCAGTTTTGTGTCCAAAAAGTGCAAATCTTGTATATAGATAGATGTCTTAAGAACTCTAATTAAATTCCAGTAATTGTTCCCCAGTGAATAATACAATGTAGAGAAAGACTTGTTTTTATTTGCAAACAGAATGCGAATCTAAAAACATCTGATGAATGTGATATACAGAACCATTTTGATTGTTTCTTCTTTAAATAAACTAGCATGGAATTGCATGGTAGGCATTTCTGTGTGATTATTCTCATTTGGGAATCATGTTACATCATTAGCACAAAGGAATGCATTCAGACTGTCTCGCCTCTAGGGATTGATCTTCTGCCAGTGATAACTGGGCTTTTTCTTACAGAGAAAGTGACGAAGAAAACAGACCAGCTGCAAGTTACATGAAACTATCCTAGTGCTTACAGAGTAGCATCTAAGCATCCAAATATGGAAAGTGCGAGCCTCGTGTTCAGAACGAATTGCAGCACGGCTTGTAACACCATGTGGATGGGTTAGGCTCAGCAACAGTGTAACAGAGATACCAATCAAACCCCATAATCCTCTTAATCTTTAAACATAAACCTGCTACTATATGAATATCTTAAATGTATAAATAACATAGTTCAAGAATCTAAGCCTGAATATCATTTGTCTGTGTCAATACCATCATGCCATCTGATAAATTTTTGGATAAATATTGAAACAAAAGATAAAATAGCATTTTCATTACTTACAGTGAAGAATGTATTCAAAACGGCAGTTAATTTTTAAAACAAGTCATCTGGATACAATGTTCCAAAGCCCTTAGGGAACTGCTGGATGTAAGAAGTTCTCAAATAATGATTGCTCAACTGTTTCATTATTACAAAAGCTTGAGTTTCACTTCAAAAAATGAAGTTGTGAAACGGTTTAGATAATGGTTTTAGAATGTCAGAGACCATCCCCCTGTGTCCATGAATCAGCCCATCTTTTCCCTGAGAGGTGATGGTAGATGACATGCGGCCAGATCGGCCCGTACGGGTAGAGGCGAGCTTGCGCACAGCTTCTGCGCTACACACATGCTTCTGTCACTGCCGCTGGCGGACCTGATGAGAGCAGCGGTGCTGCCATTGTTTCAGAGGGGAAGGAAGGACTGGCGTGTTCCAGCAGTGTGAGGCGATGCCATGCAGAGGACGAGAAACCAGGCCCTACAGCTGCCTAACTGCTGCTCGGTGTGTGAATACACGCACACAAACACACACACGCAAGCACACTCACACTTCCCTCCAGCTATCATGAAATTCACTGGCCAGGCCTAGGGCTTTTGCCTGGGTTTTGGCAGCCCTGCCGATATGTCATCTCGGCAGACTTTACCGACTGGTATATTTTGCAGATCAGTCCCCCTGTGTAGATTTCGGAGGGGATTCAAAATCATAAGTTTACTGCTTGGCTACGTACTTAATCCATAAAATAATTTCATGGGACAGGGGTTATACCTTTAAACCTGTTATTAATCCTAGGTGGTTACGTGCCTGTTTCTGCACTAAGTTAACCCAAGATTCAAGATTTCAGAATAGCCGTTAACAGACAGCACTCAGCCATGAGATGTGGGCATCAATTATTATTAATAATAATAATAACAATAATAAGTGTCCATCATCAATTAGCTGCCCCAAATACCTTCCACACACACATAGGACACCTGAACAGTGTCACTGTTAGCGGAGACACACCGTCCTACACCTGTTACTGTCCCAGGTGGAACAACAGGGAACTTCCTGTTAGCTGACAGGTGGGATGAAATCAGGAAGCAGTGTGGAGAGCGTGAGAAAGCAGGCAGCAGTGTGGGGAGCACGAGAAGACAGGAAGCAGTGTGAGCAGCATGAGATGCCAGGAAGCAGTGTGAGCAGCACGAGAATGCAGAGTAGTGTGAACAGAACAAGAATGCAAAGCAGAGTGGGGAGCACGAGAAGACAGGAAGCAGTGTGAGCAGCACGAGAATGCAGAGCAGTATGAGCAGCACGAGAATGCAAAGCAGAGTGGGGAGCATGAGAAAGCAAGAAGCAGTGTGGGGAGCACGAGAATGCAGAGCAGTGTGAGCAGCATGAGAATGCAGAGCAGTGTGAACAGCACGAGAATGCAGAGCAGTGTGGGGAGCATGAGAAGCCAGGAAGCAGTGTGAGCAGCATGAGAATGCCGAGCAGTGTGAGCAGCATGAGAATGCAGAGCAGTGTGAGTAGCACGACAATGCAGAGCAGTTTGAGCAACACGAGAATGCAGAGCAGTGTGAGCAACACGAGAATGCAGAGCAGTGTGAGCAGCACGAGAATGCAGAGCAGTGTGAGCAACACGAGAATGCAGAGCAGTGTGAGCAGCACGAGAAGGCAGGAAGCAGTGTGAGAAGCATGAGAAGGCAGGAAGCAGTGTGAGGAGCACGAGAGGGCAGGAAGCAGTGTAAGGCGGATGAGAAGGCAGGAAGCAGTGTAAGGCGGATGAGAAGGCAGAAAGCAGTGTGAGCAGCATGAGATGGCAGGAACCAGTGTGAGGAGCACGAGAGGGCAGGAAGCAGTGTAAGGCGGATGAGAAGGCAGAAAGCAGTGTGAGCAGAATGAGATGGCAGGAAACAGTGTGAGGAGCACGAGAGGGCAGGAAGCAGTGTAAGGCGGATGAGAAGGCAGAAAGCAGTGTGAGCAGAATGAGATGGCAGGAAACAGTGTGAGGAGCACGAGAGGGCAGGAAGCAGTGTAAGGCGGATGAGAAGGCAGGAAGCAGTGTGAGCAGCATGAGAAGATAGGAAACAGTGTGAACAGCATGAGAAGACAGGAAGCAGTCTGAGGAGTGTGAGAAGGCAGGAAGCAGTGTTAGCAGCGCGAGAAGGCAGGAAGCAGAAGAGGTTGAGGTCAGCAGACTAAGAGACAGCTGCGGCTGGGCATGCAGAAGGTCAGTTGGCTGGGGGGCACTGCAGGGAAAAATGTACCCCATAACACAAGTGGCAAATGTTCTGCCATTGAGCCATCGATCCTGCAAAATAAGGCTAATTGCCTTTGTTGTCCTTCACCAAACACATCATTGTTATTTACATGTCCAGTGAATGTTATCTAAGGCACTTACTGATTAAATTTAAAATGTGCTGGAAAACTTTGGATGACTTTATTGGGCTTGACCAAAAAGGGATCAGCATAAGAACCCAAAATCTATCTTTTGTAAAATTATAACCTGCCATATCATAAGCTGACTAGTTTAACAAGTGTTTTTATTGTAGGAAGATTAATGGGATTCAGAGATTGCTGCACTGGTGTCATACTGCACTTACAGATCAGTACAGTTGCTCTCAGCATCCAGCTTGTTGTGAACTTAATCCCACATATTGGTTAACTCTCCTGGTTTTTTTTTCTTCCTGTTGTACTTCTGCCAAAATAAATGCGAATGAATGGAGGCTTGCAAAAGTCTGACCTAACGAGGAACCCCACCCCCCCCCCCCCCCCCCCCCGAAGGCAGTGTCCAGCATGTTTACGCCTCTGAGTCCAGCACAGCTCATCTTCTCCGACTCCAGTTTTCACCTCGAAGGGAGAGATCACCTTCCATTCATCCACACGCAGCATGTATAAATCATGGCTTCCTGAAAGAATAGGCCTGCCTCTACATCAGGACTTCAAATGCAGCCTGAGCATCTGAGTGCCGTTTACCCAGCAGAAGAAGGAATACATGAAACCCTGGGCAGTTAAATGATTTATCTGTACTTTTAACATTACAGCCGATTTCTGTGTGCCAGCTGCGGCCTCCTGCTCTGTACTACATACCCCTGCTACTAATGAAAATACTTATTAGATGTGTATGAAAGGCTATAAACCAATAAAGCGTTTTAAATAGAGGATGGCTGTGTAACTAGACTTTACAGAAACTTAATTACAGATCTTTACAGCCCAAATCCCCTGTGAGCCCCACTTATAAATTAATGTTCTGCAGTTTTGTGTCTTCTTTACTACATGCTCGTTAATTGCACTCTTTCCCCATGGCTCATTTTTTTAGGGTGGCTACAAATCTTAAAATCACTCGTGAGAAGCCCAGAACTGTGTGTATCCCCCCCGCGCAGTCAGTCCAGATGTAGAACACGGTCCCCATGGAGATCAGTGCCATCAAGCAGAAGCACGGGCAGGAGGAATCACAGCTCTGACTCCCAGCTGGGTTGCAAAAACCGTTACATGTGTTCTAATAAGATATTTCATCTCTGTCTCTGCAGAAGACGTACAGTTAAGAGTGATTCGCTTTTCTCTCTGAAGCCAGTTACAAGTTCCCAAGCTGGTAGGACAAAGCCAGCGTTCAGGAGGTCATCTGAGAGTTTGGGGGTCGTCTGCCAGCTCTCTGACCTTTCACCACAGTCCTGGAGATACTGCTTCCTTTAGGCTCCCTGTAAGGTTAGTATCTGATTGGTCAATGTGTCAGTTTGTTTCGGAAAGGTATTCATTTGCCTGAGCTGGCATTTCTTGCACTGAAATGTAAAATTATTTAATTTTTATTTTTTTTACATTTTGTTATAGACTTTCCATAAAGAAGTCACTATACTGTACTTCTCTCTCGGCAATTACCCTCAGCACTCAGCAGAGAAGCAATAAGATAAGATAAGTGAATACAAATCTACAATGTGAGCCTCACCTTGGGTCTTTCGGTGTCAACATACTAAAAGTAACCATCCCAAAGGGGCTTGGGAAATAAAGCTATTGGTACGTCAAGATGATGGCTGTGATGTATACGAGGACCTCTTTGTCAGCTTTCCTCATGTTTGTAAGAAAGATGATTTACTGTATTCTCAGCCCTGGGGAAACTGTTGCATTTCGACGAGCTTCAATCTCAAGGTCTGATAGACGGCGATACATTGCGGATGGACAGGACAGGCTGATGGTGCGTTCCTTTTTCTCTCGGAACTCGAAAATTCCGAGGTGAATGACATCACATCCGACAATCTCCTGTTCGAGCTACCACACCTCGGAGCAAACATGTAAATGCAAAATGTAATTGCATGTGTTCGATTTAGAGAATACCATATCATGACCGTAAACAATATCCTAGCATGCAATATCAGATTTTTACCAGACTTGTTAGTGTCTTTTGTTTGTTTGTAGTTTGTTTGCCTCTCGAAAAAAGAACATTGCTATGAATGTACTAAAATATTTTATAAAACTTTTAATGTGGTTTGACTAGTTCTTGTTTCTTGTTTGTTTGTCTCTCGGAAAAAATACTCACTCCAAATCTGCTAAAATATAAAGCAATAACACACAGCAGCGTGTTCATGGAGGCAGCCATGTTTGTTCCGAGATATGGTAGCTCGAACAGGAGATTGTCGGACGTGATGTCACTTATCTCGGAATTTCCGAGTTCCTAGAGAAAAACGAACGCACCATAATCGGATGCAGGATTACTGTGTGTTCACAGAGAGCTACCTCGACAAGGGGAGGGGCTCTGTGAAACAGACCGGACTAAAAAGGCCTGAAGCTGAGAAATGAGACGGAAGCAACAAAGAACACCTCTTTAACTCGAGGCGGCCTCTGCGTTTGTCCCTCCGTTACCCTGAAAAACAGTAGCTTAGCACAGCCATTGATTCTCCTTCACTTTAGAATTTAATTGCTGAAAAGCTAAATCTCATTATTTGCATATAATTTTATTTAACTCCTTCTTAATTATTTTATGGATTAAGTACGTATTCAGAATAAATATGCAATTTTTAATTAATAATTTTTTCCTTATGTGATGATTGGTGCCAAGCTCATGCCGTTTATATTGATAAAAATGCACATATCTCGAAATGCAGATAATTTCACATTTCACTGGCACAGTTGGCCTGCATATGAGCATCTTGTTAGCAATGACACTTTGTCTCACTGGTGCGTGGTGCCGCTGGAAATGCCATGAACGGCTGCTTCTTCAAGTGTGTGGATGACACCGCAGTGGTGGGTCTCATCAACAACGACGGTGAGAATAACTACAGGAATGAGGTGAACCAGCTGGCCATGTGGTACAGCAACAACAATCTCCTCTTAAACATGGATGAAACAAAGAAGTTCATTTTTGACTTAAGGAGATCGCACACCTGACAACCCCTGCTGACCATAAATGATACTACCATAGAATCTGTGAGCAGCACCAAATTCTTGTGGGTGCACATCACAGAAGATCTCTCCTAGTGAAAGAACGCTGCATCACTAGAGAAAGAAAACCCAACAACGCCTCTACTTCCTCCGCAAGTTAAAGAGAGCTGGTACCCTGGTATCGATCCTTCTATCGAGGCACCACTGAAAGTATCCTGTCAAACTGCATCACTGCACCACCAATGATCGAAAAACCTTGCAGCGCACCGTGAAGGCAACAGGAAATATCATTTGCACCCACAGTCAGCATTGTGGGAGACCCCACCCACCCCTCTTACGCCCGCCCACCCCGCAAAGCAGTCAGCACTGTGGGAGACCCCACCCACCCCTCTTACGCCCGCCCAACCCGCAAAGCAGTCAGCACTGTGGGAGACCCCACCCACCCCTCTTACGCCCGCCCACCCCGCAAAGCAGTCAGCATTGTGGGAGACCCCACCCACCCCTCTTACGTCCGCCCACCCCGCAAAGCAGTCAGCATTGTGGGAGACCCCACCCACCCCTCTTACGCCCGCCCACCCCGCAAAGCAGTCAGCATTGTGGGAGACCCCACCCACCCCTCTTACGCCCGCCCACCCCGCAAAGCAGTCAGCATTGTGGGAGACCCCACCCACCCCTCTTACTCCCGCCCAACCCGCAAAGCAGTCAGCATTGTGGGAGACCCCACCCACCCCTCTTACTCCCGCCCAACCCGCAAAGCGGTCAGTATTGTGGGAGACCCCACCCACCCCTCTTACGCCCGCCCACCCCGCAAAGCAGTCAGCACTGTGGGAGACCCCACCCACCCCTCTTACGCCCGCCCACCCCGCAAAGCAGTCAGCATTGTGGGAGATCCCACCCTGCAAAGCAGTCAGCATTGTGGGAGACCCCACCCACCACTCTTATGCCCACCCACCCCGCAAAGCAGTCAGCATTGTGGGAGACCCCACCCACCACTCTTATGCCCACCCACCCCGCAAAGCAGTCAGCATTGTGGGAGACCCCACCCACCCCTCTTACGCCCACCCACCCCGCAAAGCAGTCAGCATTGTGGGAGACCCCACCCACCCCTCTTACGCCCGCCCACCCCGCAAAGCAGTCAGCATTGTGGGAGACCCCACCCACCCCTCTTACGCCCGCCCACCCCGCAAAGCAATCAGCATTGTGGGAGACCCCACCCACCCCTCTTACGCCCGCCCACCCCGCAAAGCAATCAGCATTGTGGGAGACCCCACCCACCCCTCTTACGCCCGCCCACCCCGCAAAGCAGTCAGCATTGTGGGAGACCCCACCCACCCCTCTTACGCCCGCCCACCCCGCAAAGCAATCAGCATTGTGGGAGACCCCACCCACCCCTCTTACTCCCGCCCACCCCGCAAAGCAGTCAGTATTGTGGGAGATCCCACCCACCGTATGGCAGAATTGACAATAAAGACTTTACTTGACTTGACTTAGGTCATAGGGAGGTCATTAATCTTACAGCAGCACAAACCTTAGGAGGTTCAGCCTGTAAAACAGCGCCCTTCACAATAAAGTGTATTTTACTTTTTTTTTTCCCAAGTGCATCCAAATTGCATTTGAGGACTAAATTTGCCCACTCTGTTCAAACGCTTTCCCCGGGGAGATGTTCATTATTCTCTCAATGTGATTGCAGCAAATTAAATAATGCAATAACTGCTTAATGAGAGCTGAGCAGAAAATTAGATCAGTTTTAGCCTTACTTGAACCAGTGTTTAAATGTTTCAGGGTGAAAGACAAAGTAATGTTTGTGGTGCAAGATATTGGGATACGCTGCTTAAACGGAGACTTCTTTAGTAACTTCTGAGGGCAAGTTGGAAGCTGCAGCTGAGTGGACAGGGGCTTGGCATGTTATCGCCCTATGGACAGGTGCCTGGTGTGTTTTTGCCCTGTGGACAGGGGCTAGGCGTGTTATCACCCTGTGGACAGGTGCCTGGCGTGTTTTTGCCCTGTGTACAGTGGCTAGGCATGTTATCGCCCTGTGGACAGGTGCCTGGCGTGTTTTTGCCCTGTGGACAGGGGCTAGGCGTGTTATCGCCCTGTGGACTGGGGCTTGGCATGTTATCGCCCTGTGGACAAGTGCCTGGTGTGTTTTTGCCCTGTGGACAGGGGCTAAGCGTGTTAGCACCCTGTGGACAGGTGCCTGGCATGTCGCTACCCTGTGGACAGGGGCCTGCCATGTTAGCGCCCTGTGGACAAAGGCCTGGCATGTTTTGTGTCTGGCATGTTATCCCCCTGTCACATGTCTCGGAGGCTGGCTGCTGGCTTGTGGCCTTCATTACCAATGCAGACAACCAACTACTTTTGATGAAACTTGGGGGCTATTCCATAAAGCAGGATTTCTTCATTAGCCAAATCACTAAAGCAAAATGTAAAGATTGTCCAATAGGAATGTCACTTTCCTGTCCTTCTATTGGACAGTTTACATGTTCGGGTTAAGTTATCCAGGTAACTGGGGAATCTTGCTTTGTGGAATTCCGCCCAGCCATAAAATTAATATATGTGTTTTAGGATTACTTGATCAGACATGATGCCCTGTAATCTGTATTGGTTGACATCCATGTGGCATCCAGGGAGACCTTCACCACCAGCCCCCCTAGACAAAGTGAAATCAGCTGGCTAAGTCAGCACCCCCTCAGAAGATGCCGCCCAAGGCAGTCGCCTATGTCACCTACAGGGTAACTGACCCTGTCTGCAATGCCCATGGTGTCCTGCTGTCTTGGGCCCTGTGCTGGCAGGGTGAGGCTCCCCCTAGGAACCTGTACTGGGTCAGCAGTTTGAAGATGGATTTTGGGGGTTGATACAAGCTAGAAGAGAACAAGTGTATCTCCTGCCTGGTCATCTACTGTTTGCATCTGTGTGCATCCGACCACTCATGAGGTGTGATCATCATTGGCCCTTCCTGAGCTCCAGATCTCCTCAGAGGTTAGTCAGAGTACAACCTGAAAGAGGCAGACTAGAGGAAGACTAGAGATGCACTCTGGTACAAGTAGACAACAAGGCATCACTCTGGGACCGACAGGGAGACATATGGATCACCGGCATCCTTCTCAGGAGACTGTGGACAATGCTGGCAGGTACACAGAGCATCAACATTTATCCCTCGCTGAAATTCAGCCTGAAAACTTTAAATTAAAGCACCAGAGAAAAGGTCTTTGATGGGAAAAAAGACTTTCTGCTATTCACGTCTCCTTCACCTCAGTGAGATCAGGTGCCAAACCTGGTTTTCTTCTAATTAATTGTCTTCATCCAGAGTATCTTTTCCACATTGTAATTTGAAAATGTGAAGGCACAGCTCAGCATGCAACAACTGCCTCACACCTGCAGGGCTGAGGGTTTGAAAATTTAATGAAATTATTCAAATCTTCATTCCAGGAGATGCCTGGCCTCCGATGATCAAAAACATCAACCTGCTTGTTATCTACGAGGTGCATTTCAATGCCATTCGTAAGATGTGAACCTTTTCTAACAAACAGCAGCGTGACCTTGAGGCATCCAGTGGAATATCCGCACACGTGAAGAAAGATAGCTGTCTGTCTCCACAAGAGCAGGTCAGCTTTCACATCCAACTTAAAGTCGTTTCGGGGCATTAGTCACTCAACACGCCATGACTAATCTTCAGAGGGAAATGAAGAAAGAAAACATTAAAATGCTCAAAATCTTTAGATTGAGGTTTTTTGACGTGCTCCATAGTACATTAAACCGATTACTGTTTTCCAAGGCTGTGCCGGTGAAATAGAATTTCACAAATGAAGGCTGATTTTTGAGTTCGTTGACACGTCGGGTTCAGTGTGAGCCTTCAGCTGCAGCTTCCAGAATTCATACATGTACATTTGGTGATCTGTAATCAGGCGGCATGTGTTGTGAAATGTGTTCTTTATCTAAATGGGCATCAGGAAGGCACAGTGAAAAGGGTTCAGTGTTTGTTAATAGAACATGCATTATTACACATTTTTGGACAGATTGAGGGTAGTTTAAAACCAGAATAGAAGCTACATTCTTTATCTTTGATTCAGGGTTGATCTGCCCTGTCCAGAAGATGTAAATGTCCATCTCTTGGTGCCTCTTCTGTTGTGATGAACAGATGAATCCACAAATTAGGTGCATATACAATTTCTCATAAAACCATGAAATAATAATAATAACTAATGAATGGATGGATGGGTGGGTATTTTTAAAACTCCAATGTTATGTTGATTAATTCTTTAAAATAATATAAATCCATCTTCCTACTGCTTATCTTGAACAGGGTAAGCAGGGGGGCAGGAGCCTGTCCAGGATGGCGTAGGGCACAGGTTGGGGAGACACCCTGAATGGGCTGCCAGTAAAAATAATATGAATACGGATCTTCATTGTTCAGTAGTGTCGACCGGTTCATCGAGCTTCACAGCATTTGTTCCAAGCATAAAGCAGCTGTTCAGTGCCTGTTTCCATCCATCATCCATCTGTCTTCCAGTGCTGTAGGTTGTGGGTTCCATTTTCAGATCTCATTTTATATTCTTTCAGAAAAAAATGTAAATCAGCAAAGGCAATCTGGTCACAGAAGCTTCCTGGCTGCCATGGTCCTCAGAGAGCTGTGAACATTCCCATCTCAAACCTGCAACAATCCAGAACTGAAGTAAAGGCCTGTCTAGTCCATCCAATCTTTCCCAAGCAGCTGACATTGAGCTGACATACACACAGACATTCGAGAGTCACTACCACTCTGCTCCAGCTAGCATAATGAACTTGGGCCAATTATTTTGAGTCAATGGGTCAAACGGAATAGTGCGAGGAATTAAGGCACCAGGTCCAATTACTACCCCTGTTTGATGTTCCCCTCACTAGTACCTGCCAGGAGTCACCCCCTCACCTATCTGCCCTGATTCCATCATGTCACGTGCATTAATTGTTCCGCACGGAGGTCCCAGGTCCCCAGGATTCTCAGGAATTCCCTTGGTGATGACAGCCGGCAGGCGCCTTGTTCCAGGCCAGATGCTTCAGAAATTTAGCATTCTTCTCTCCTTCCTCATTTTATTACCCACGTATTGCTGCAGTGCTTTCATCACTACCCACGATGAGATGAGGGGTTGGCTGGGGGGGACGGGATTTTGGAAGAAGTTTTGTGGTTTGTCTTTACCTGAGAGTAGGTACTGTGTCCACAGTAGGGCTATGGCTCCAGGGCTGGGCCCAGCTGAGATTATCAGCTTAGCACCTTCTCGAAACCCCATCCAGCACCAAATTCCTTCCTGCATCATCTGACCAAATCCCCCATCAGGGCTGTACTCCTCCCACCCCACCAGAAGTGCCTGAGATGATCCAGACACAATTTTGGGGAAGGTTGATTTACTGCAACTCTCTAACATCACAAGATGGTTAGCTTGGACTCCAAATCCAACGAAAGCAACGCACTAAATACTGAGCTCACCAGGGGGCACTAAGCTTCAACTCCAAATGACCACAGCCACTCTACTGATCATGCTAGCCAATTCACAGTAACGCTACTGGTAGCTTAATGCTACCTGATTTACAGCAATGCTACTGATAGTCTAATGCCAGAGCTCTCAAGTTTCATCAAGAGCATCTCTTAGGGCACAGGTGTCAGAGTCCAGTCCTGGAGGGCCGGAGCCCTACACATTTTTGGGTTTCCCCTCGTTTAACACACCTGATTCAACTTCTTGTGCTAATTACCACACAGCGGTTGAGCTGAATCGTTTGTGATGGAACAGGGAGAGAACTAAGCTACACAGGGCTGCGGCCCTCCAGGACTGGAGTTTGACACCCCTGTCTTAGGGGATAATGCATGAGAGCCTTCCTAATGCTAACTGATTCAGGGCAACAGTACTGATAATGCTAGCGCATTCACAATAGTGCTACTGATAGCCTAATGCTAGTTGATTCACAGCAACAGTACTGATAATGCTAGCTTATTCACAGTAGTGCTACTGATAGCCTAATGCTAGCTAATTCACAGTAGTGCTACTGATAGCCTAATGCTAGCTGAATCACAGCAATGCTACTGATAGCTTAATGCTAGCTCATTCACAGCAACAGTTTTGCTAATACTACCTGATTTTTGACAATGCTACTTATGATGCTATTCAGCTTCAGGCAGATTCTCCCCCCGTAATAGACGAGAAATGCCAGTTTAGGCAAGACAAAAAAAATATCATTCTGTAGATCCTCTGAGCCTGACTGTTCCCCCAGAGGAAGAAAGCCTTCTTTTTATAAAGGGAACCGATTTATTTTAATATGAGCAGCAGCAGGTTTGGTGCACATTAAGGTGAAAAGAATTAAATTATTGGAATGGAATTACTTCACCTTCTGATCATTAATCAGTCTAAATGTCTTTAGCTAATGAAAGAGTTATTACAGAGAATGTCCCAGAGGCAACCCCAGCTACACTGAATGACTGCTGAATGCCATAATGCACTGTTCAGTACCACAGAAAACAATGCAATGTTTTAAACTATTTAATTTAAATCTGCAGTATGATTTTCTTCACTTGCTATGAGTGATCCCACAGTATTATTACTCAATTTAAAATGCTTTTCTGTTCAACAACATACAGCTCTTGAATAGTCGCTGAAAATGGGTGATATCTTGCTCATATCCTGCCAAGAGTATGTGGTTGATCCCAGAATGAACTTGTGAGTGTTAGCAGTGAGCCCTGTGACATTCTACCTGCCCTCATTCCAGTTATTCCCGGAATTTGTCATTACCAGACACGTTTTTATACAGAGATGACTGCTGTCTGCAAGAAGGTCGCCACAGCTGCTCCGATACAGACTGTGAGCTCCATCTTTGAAAGTTTCCCTCTAGAAAGCATGTTACACTCAGAGACCATTTCAGGCTGTGTTCTCTTCCCGGCTACATGTCCCGCAAAGGGTAAACCTAACAGTTAAAATTCCTTGATCTGCTGAGCACAGATCAACCACCTGCAGATTCCCCACAAATTTCCATTTTTTAATTCAGTCTAATTTTTTATGTCACCTTTTTGTCATTGAGTGTTTACGATATTCCTACATATGCCCAGGGCCCTCTAAAATTAGTCAGGATGTCAATGTGAAAATTCAGGATTAAGATGTCTAATGAAAAGGTACGGCAGCCTAGCAAGTGAGATCTCAGGTCTAATTAAAGGTTATATGGCTCATCTCCAGTTAGCAATGGATAATTAGGCTGGCTGAGCTGCTAATATTGTGGGCACTAATGACGTTAAACTTCATTTAGGCATACAAAAGCCCTTTGTAGGTGAGCTTTTCTCACTGCATGCTGGGGCAGTAGGTCATGAAGAAGAGCCTCACACAATTGTTAGGTCTAGTCAAGCCAAACTGTAACCCATAAGTCTATCACACCCTATAGAGCGTGTAATGATATAGTCACAGAAAGGCAGGTCAGTCCTTTAAATGGCCTGCTGTATAGTGCTTCTATCACAGCGATCAAGAACACAAGAAGCAGAAACATGCCAGCAGTGCCCTCGAATCACCCCACACTCTTTTCCAGTAGCTTTCAGGAAGACCTTGTCCCCTCAACAGACATCATCATTTGCAGGAACTTTCAGCAAAGAATAAAGGAACGCTTCCAGAAGCTGATGTCCTGCACACACTGTGTCTTTGTCTGGAGTCCTATAAGGCATTGAGCTTGGTCCGGCTGAGCAGTACTGCAGCTCTCATTCAATTAAGCCGATAGGATTAAGTGCCACTATGCAGCGGTATGTTTTAAATGGGGCTGGAATTTTTGGCAGACACCTGCTATGGGCACTATGGTAAATCTCACATCGGGCCGTATGGGGAGTGCGGATTCCAGCCACCACACATGGAAGGCACATGAAGGACACCTTTGTACTCCCATCAGCAGGGGCCATGTGGGAGAGACGGAGGCCTTTGTCAGCTGGGGCGGGGCTGTGTAGAGATGTATGTGTCGAGGTCATTGAGGTGTGGGTGCCGGGCCGGCCTGGGGGGCTGGGAGTCAGGGAGGGCAAAGTGTGATAAGAGTGCCTGGGGGGGGTTGCTGATTGTTAATAATAAAAGGCTATGGTTTTATCGCTGCATTTCTCTAAAATAGGCTGCTGTCTCTGCACAACTTGCAATTTAAATATTTGCCAAGTCAGAGTATTCATGTCATGCTAGCTGCATTGAAAGCAGTGAGATGGTGATAAAAACTGCATAATATGATGATGATAATGAGTCATTGAAAAAGGTCGTGTCTCCTGATTGACCAAAGCCGATAACTCATACATTTCACCGACCAAGGGCAGCTGGGTGTTTTTGGGAGGGGGGCGCATTATATCTTAAGGCTTTTGGCAACATGGGTTAAAAAAAACATGAGACTTGACACATGCCACAGATTGACAAACCATGTTTTAGGCCCTGAACCTGGTTAGCAGGTACACCTTACCGTCCAGGGGGCCTGGGGCTGAGGGCGCCGGGGGGGGCGGCACTGTCCAGCCAGGTCCCTGCTGGGAGGGGGTTGAGGGTACATGGGTGTCCAGGCGAAGGTGCCGGGTGCTGGACGACGACACCATGGTTGCAGCTGCTCTGCTTCCTCCTTCATCAGCTGCAGGTGCAGGCCCATCCCCGACTGGAACATGGCTGCCGCGTATGCCCCACTGTGAAGAGACACAACAGGTGACTGCGCAGGCAGGAAGCCCTCATCCACCCGACTGCGCAGGCCCATCCCCGACTGGAACATGGCTGCCGCGTATGACCCACTGTGAAGAGACACAACAGGTGACTGCGCAGGCAGGAGGGCCCTCATCCACCCGACTGCGCAGGCCCATCCCCGACTGGAACATGGCTGCCGCGTATGCCCCACTGTGAAGAGACACAACAGGTGACTGCGCAGGCAGGAGGGCCCTCATCCACCCGACTGCGCAGGCCCATCCCCGACTGGAACATGGCTGCCGCGTATGCCCCACTGTGAAGAGACACAACAGGTGACTGCGCAGGCAGGAGGGCCCTCATCCACCCGACTGCGCAGGCCCATCCCCGACTGGAACATGGCTGCCGCGTATGCCCCACTGTGAAGAGACACAACAGGTGACTGCGCAGGCAGGAGGGCCCTCATCCACCCGACTGCGCAGGCCCATCCCCGACTGGAACATGGCTGCCGCGTATGCCCCACTGTGAAGAGACACAACAGGTGACTGCGCAGGCAGGAGGCCCTCATCCACCCGACTGCGCAGGCCCATCCCCGACTGGAACATGGCTGCTGCGTATGCCCCACTGTGAAGAGACACAACAGGTGGCTGCGCAGGCAGGAAGCCCTCATCCACCCGACTGCGCAGGCCCATCCCCGACTGGAACATGGCTGCCGTGTATGCCCCACTGTGAAGAGACACAACAGGTGCCTGCGCAGGCAGGAAGCCCTCATCCACCCGACTGCGCAGGCCCATTCCCGACTGGAACATGTATACTCATGATAGCTTTTTTTCATAGTATGCATACATCTTTAATATTTTACCCCTATATATAAGAAGCATGGGGTAGAAGCTGGTATTTCCTGAGTTCATTAAAAAGGTGCTGTAGCAGCCACAGAATAATTTTCAGTTAAGTACCTCGATTACTGTTTCACCTTGGATCAGCAGGCAGGTAAACAAGATTTAATCATGGTCTCAGCAGGGATGTTTTTTTCTGTTAGACTCTTATGATTCGTAAATAACTGAATAGAGTTGAGCTGAAGGGCAGTTCAGTCAGTCGCATTTTTGGGAAACGCGCAGCTCTGTGTCTTCCTGTGTGTATATGTGTGTGTCTGTTTGTCTGTGTGTCAGGGTCGGCCTCCCGCTGTGGTCCTTCCGTGCCCCTTCCCCGTTTGACCAGCAGGTGGTGCTGGTCATCCCGTCCATACGTCAGTCCTTGTTTCTCCCCCGTCACTTGTCTGGTCTCGTGGCTCAATGTATTAAGCATGTGCTGTCTGTTTGCCCCTCGGTCCTGAGTTCCCTCTTGTTGTGAGTTCGAATCCCGCCTCCTCTGTTTTTGTATTTAGCTCCCTGGTGTTTTCCTTTATGCTTAATGTCACCTGTTTATGCTCCTGGTGTTTGCTTTGTAATTGGTTTTGGTTTTGTTTCTTGTTCCCCTGCTTATGTTATTGCCTATGTACCTTCCGTGTGTTGATATATGCTTCCTTGGTTAGTGTTTAGTTTCCCTGATTGTTAGTGTCTTTGAGTTAATTGGTTTCACCTGTGTCCTGTTTCCCTTGTCTTTGTTAATCAGCCTCACCTGCCCTGTGTTAGTCATTACCCCCGTAGTATATTAGTTCCTGCCTTTGTTCTGTTCCCCGCTGGTTCATCGCGTCGTGTCTCGTGTCTAAACGATTGTCTCTGAGGTCTACGCTCGTCTATGCCCTTGTCTAAGTCGTCTATGCCCTTGTCTAAGTCGTCTATGCCCTTGTCTAAGTCGTCTATGCCCTTGTCTAAGTCGTCTATGCCCTTGTCTAACTCGTCTATGCCCTTGTCTAACTCGTCTATGCCCTTGTCTAACTCGTCTATGCCCTTGTCTAACTCGTCTATGCCCTTGTCTAGGCTTGTCTCTGGTTTTCCCTTGATTGTAGTTTACCTTAGTGTCGTGCTAGTTAGTTTTCCTTGTGTGTTATTTAGTCTAGTTAATTCCTCCCTGTTTTAGTTTTGACCCCTCGCGGTCTTTTTGGTTTTCCTGTGTTGTTTTGTCTTTGTAAATAAACCCCTCTATTGTTCCTGGAGCCGCAAGTGGGTCGCCCCCCCCCTTATTTGTGCACCATGCCCCGTTCCCGTGCCCGAGATGCCCGCAAACGTGTGTGTGTGTGTGTGTGTGTGTGTGTGTGTTCTTTATGTACCCCATTTTATGCCACATTGATTCCAAGATTATAAAAATGCATATCATATATCTGAAATTTTACCTCAAAGCACCTGATTACAGTGCATTCACAGACTGGCTCTGTGGTGTCGCGTGAGCGGCGTTTTTCTGTCCGCGTTTGTTACGGAGTTTAAACTCCCGCGGGCCGATAACTAATATCTAACGTCGGTATCACTACCCGGCGCCGGAAAAGGACAGTTGCTCCTGAGCTTTGCTCGGTCGCCAGTCGGGGCCGGGAGGACATTTTCCACTTTTTTTCCCGCTCCGGCAGTAGCCTGCTGTGTGGGGGGTTTTGTGGTTTTTCGACCTCCCAAGAGCAACTTCGATTTCGCCTTGTTTTTAGTTCATACTTGGTTCAGGCAGAAGTTCTTCTGGTAAGTAGTAGTAAATTTATCAGGTTTAAAATTTTAAATAAAATAAAGTTCCGTTTTAACACAAGTAATAACTTATTTTAGTGTACTCCGCACGTTACTGCATTTATTGTTACGCAAATTAATCTTTATAGTTAAATACACTATATAAATTTACTGGGCTGGGAGTACTGGGTCATAGTGAGTTAGTTAATTATGGGGCCGGCTCAGTGTTGCGTTTGCAAGATGTTTGCCCTTCTGGACGTTAGTGTCCAGTCGGACTTCATCTGCGAGCGATGTAAGCTAGTGGACTCACTCATGGTCAAGGTTCGTGACCTTGAGGAGCAACTGGCTCTCATCCAATGCAACAGTGAGTTAGATGAGCTAGTTGATATGCCGTTTAGGGAGATGGTGTGTACGCCACTAGCGGGGGGGAGGGAGAATGAAGAGCAGAGAGGTCGAGAGAGCTGGGTGACCGTAGGTCGTAGACGCAGGAAAAGGCGTACACACGTTACAGAGGCGGCATCACCTGAGGTGTCTGTCTAACAGGTTTCAGGTGCTTCCAGCTTTAGAGCAGGAAGGGACTGGGGAGGCAGGTGAGCCCTTGGGCAGTGAGGAGCCCCCTCCCCCCAGAAAGAGGGAGGTTGTGGTAGTGGGGGATTCAATTATTAGGGGAGTACAGTTATGTGTGCACGCGTGATAGAGGGTCCCATACGGTGTCTTGCCTGCCTGGTGCCCAGGTAGGAGACCTTCCAGATCGTGTGGACAAGCTTTTGGCCCCAGCTGGGGTGGATCCAGTTGTCGTGGTGCATGTTGGCACCAACGACATAGGCAAGGGTAGAAGGGCTGTTCTGCAGGATAAATTTATAGAAGTCGCCAATAAGCTTAGAAGCAGAACGTCCATGGTGGTATTTTCTGAAATACTCCCCGTGCCACGCGCAAGTCAGGCTAAGTTAGCTGAGATAAGGAGATTAAATGCGTGGCTAAAAGGATGGTGTAGGAAAGAGGGGTTTAGGTTTATGGGGCACTGGAGGACCTTCTGGAACAGGTGGGACCTGTTCAAGCCGGATGGGTTGCATCTGAACCGGAGGGGAACCAGTGTACTGGGAAGGCGTATTTGTAGAGTAATTGAGGAATGTTTAAACTAGGGACTGGGGGGGCAGGGAGGTTAGTTAAGTATGTAACTGGGGGGAAACGGAAAGCCCCAAAAAATCATATTATAAGTAGGCACTGTAATAGTCCCACCCTTTGTTGTCTGTATTTAAACGCCAGGAGTATTAGGAATACAATTCATGATTTAGAGGCTCTTATCACAGCGGACTCTTACGATATTATAGCAATAACTGAAACGTGGTTGAGTGATAAGGATGGACAAGAATATAATATGGATGGTTACACATTGTTCCGTAAAGACCGTATAGGTAAGAAGGGAGGTGGTGTTGCAGTATATGTAAAGGAAAACTTGCAGGCAAGGGAGCTCACTGATATAAGTAAAAGTACGGAAGCTATATGGGTAAAATTAGATGCTACAAACTCAAATAGCCTAATTGTCAGTGTTTGTTACAGAGCACCCAATGTAGCTGCTGAGGAAAGCAGATTGTTATACAGTGATATTAGGATTATGAGCAATAAAAATTATGTGGTAGTTATGGGTGATTTTAATCTACCGGGGATGCAGTGGGACATTGTTGCTGGCTCTTCTGAAAATGAACTTGAGATGGTGGAATTAGTACAGGATTGTTTTTTTACTCAGTTTGTTAACACCCCTACCAGGGGAGATGCCATTCTTGGTCTTGTTTTGTCTAATAACCAGGACAGGATTGGTAAATTAGACGTTTTAGAACCACTTGACAGTAGCGATCATAACATGGTTAAATTTGAGGTTAAGTTTAGTGCCCGAAGAGCAAAGTCCAAATCAAAAATATATAATGTTAGGAAGGCTAACTTCAATTGTATGAGATTAAAACTAGAAACTGTAAACTGGATGGAGTTAAATAACAAAACTGTTGAAGTGAATTTTTTGTGAATTTTTTAAAAGCACATTATTGCAAGTGCAAGAGGACTTCATGCCCCGATCATCCGCTCCCTCCATGTGCCATGCCCCCTCATTAACCCTGTGTGGATTCCTCGTGTTTACCAGCTGTTCCTGATCGTTGTCATTAGTCCATTGTATTTAGTCCGCATTTCTGTTTGTTTCCCCAGTTCGGTCATTGTATTGTCATCCCGTGTGTTGCCTGATCGTTTTGTTGCTGCATCTATTAAATCTCGTGTTTGCCCCGACTTTTGGCATCCTGTGCCTTTTTCTACGCTCCGTGAGCCGGTGTTCTGTATATATATGCTGCCTTGTCAAAAAATGCTACCGTAGTGCTAATAGATAGCCCTAACCCTAACTCTTACCCTAACCCTAACCCCCCAAAACCCCTAAAACCCTTACCTTAACCCTAACCCTAACCCTAACCCTTAAAACCTAACCCTAATCCCAAAACGGTGGAACTGCACATGCGCAGAAAGGCTCGATAGCACGTCTCGATAGGTAGTGCGACAGAATGACCGGACTCCACAAGAAGACGCTTCCTTTCAAGGAGAAAGAATACCTCGAGCTGATTGACGAAACCATCTATTGGCTCACACAGCTCAAGGTAAAAAGGACCCCGCAGCTCGAGTCCTCGCTACCAGGTCGAAAGAGATCCTGGAACAGATCTCCCCGCCGGACAACTCGCCCCTCACAGCTGAGGTGCAAGCCAACCTGCGGCAGTTAAGGGAAGGAGTGGCAGAGGTGCTGATCAACCCAGTACACCTGGACAACGGGCTACCTCTCCCCCCGCTGTCCGGGCAACCCGAACTCCCCATCACCCCCGCTGTGTCTGCTCCGCGGAAAAAGCAGAAGAGCCATAAACGGAGGGGTGAGTCAGATGCCCGTCCGGAATCCGCCACTTCACCGCGGACGCCAGACGCCTGCGCAGCCGCTCTCCCGTGTGCACCCGACGCCTGCGCAGCCACTCTCCCGTGTGCACCCGACGCCTGCGCAGCCGCTCTCCCTTGTGCACCCGACGCCTGCGCAGCCGCTCTCCCGTGTGCACCCGACGCCTGCACAGCCGCTCTCCCATCAGCATCTGAGACCCTGAACAGATGCTTTTTTACTCTCCAGGGACTTTACTGGTGGGTAATGGGGGAGTCAGCATGGCAGGCCTACCCTGGGGCAGCCCTCTTCATAGAGCAGCTGAGGAGGGAATTAGTGGCCATCACTCCAGCTTCTCCACCCGAGGAACTGGACAAGGCAGAGAAGACCCTGAAGGAGCTGCTCCATCACAGGGCTCTCTCTCATTCACACAGACTATCACACATTATTTGGTTAATTTCATGCTTTTTGAGTACAGATGGAAACCAGAATTCCCTGGAAGACATCCACACAGCAGTGGAGGAACATGAAAAACATATTTAAAAGAACCCAACAAATATGTATTTCTGTTCTATAATAATATAATCTTTGTCGTTTAATAGGCCTTTGAAATTACTGAAAATTACGTTTAGTTGGTTCTATAATTATACATATCGCTTTAATCCCTTAGTACATAAATTCATATAGACAAATGTATTGATTTAAGAAGTACACAAGTTTCTGGTTTTTCAGACTACACTGCAGAAACAATACTCTACTCGACCACAAGAGGTCCCCTGTGTACTGGTATATTTTCTACTGCTGGGTTCAACAAATAGACTGTCCTAAATTCTATTAAGAAAACTTTTACCTGCATAACTCAGAATCAAGTTGTGCTCTGATTGGTTATGCTTCCTTCCATATCCTATAATATTAATGTCATCAGTTATTTATTATTAATATAAATAACAACAACATTATCAGTATTATTATCATCATAATTATCATCAATATTAATTAATTAGTTTTGGAATAATTTAATTATCAATGAATTATTATTAATTACTTCTTAATTAAAACTTGTTGCTGTTGTTGTTATAATTATTATTGTTATTATTACTATAGCATGAAATCGGTGGTCTGACTGCGAAATACATGTCAGACTGCTGCGTGCAAACTGAAAGATTTTTGTTTCCCCACGGAAACCAGGCAGCTGCGTGTCTTAAAATGTTTTTGTCAAGTCACTTCCAATGTGAGCATGAGTCACCACGTGCTGTTTCCTCAGCACTTCCGTGTGCAGAGGGTTCCTTACAAAACAAAGACACGTGTGCTGAGCGCAACCCGTGACAGGGCGTCGGGACGCGCTGCGGTTTGCCGGAGTTTCCGAAGCGCAAAGAGCCCAGATCTGCTGACTCTCCAAAAGAGGAAGCGGCGTCTGTAGCCGGCCCGCAGGATTTTCCTGCTGTGTCATTTTTCGGAATTAATGATGCCAACAAAAAGAATACCAATCATCTAAATTTTTAACGGCTTACTATGAAATCTGTAATTTGTTTAGAATTGATTAAACACCCAAAACCTGGCATTTTGCTCAGTGTGCCATTTGTTACCCACTATAGTGACTAAGACAACAGGTAAGGATTTAAACTTACACCAGAAAACCCAGGTATTAAACAGTAAAATACTGAATATGTAGGCTAAAATTAACAAAATTAAATTCATAAAACCACACATCGGTATTAACGCAATAAAATAATACTAAAAAAGAATTTAAATAAATAGCAAATTAATTGCTCTTTGTGGAAGGCGTATACTATAATCACTGGACATAACATAGATAATGTAATTTCATGGCAAAAAAGTATTAGTTGTAGTTTTTTTTTTCCAAATTAATACATAAAATTCTTGGTATATTTGATTGTCAGGGAGCCTCTTCCCCATTGAGCAGTGATTGAAAGGCAGGTGTTACCTGAGATCTAAGATTCGGCAGGCGATGGGGGTCCAGCGAGAGTCAGCACTTGGTGTCAGCATTTTCAGCTGATAGTACTTCATATAAAGTAAGCCAGTTTCCTCTTTTTTTCAGAATTGGAACAGAGTGCAAGAGGAAGTTGGTTTGTTCACCCCTTTAGATCTAATGATTTAATGTTATACCCGGTAAGAATGTCCCATAGCAGCAGCAGCTTGTACTCGCATCGCTGCGTTGCTGCTGTCGGGTTTTTGGAGGGAGGAAGAGAAACAGGTTTGGGACTCTGTGTTTTCCTCCTGAGTCTGGTGTGGCAGGCCAGCACCTCAGGTCTACTTTGAAAAAGATTGGGGGAAATTCTGCACAGAAAACCAGGATAAAGTCCAGCAAAGTCCAGGATAGGGAATTAGTGAGAATGGACAGGTAACTTGAGGTTATTTACACATCCAACATGTGATTAAAAACATTTTTAAAAGACAGCAAAAGCAACACTAAAACTCAAAGCAAAACAACACATTAAATCAAAACATTTAGGATTTGGGCCTACTTTTTTTTCTTTGAATTGCATTTGCTGTTTTACATTTATGATGGACACTGGGAAGGCAGACAGTCTTGTGCCTACGACCTGAACAACAGAAGTCATCTCACAGGATCAGATAATTGCACACAAATCTACCATCCTGAGCCACACTCACACATACAAAGCAGGGCTGCCAACTTCGATCAGCTGGCTGGAGTGACATTTTCAGTTCAAGACAAGTCTGCACACACATGCACATGCATTTACATGTATGTAACAATTTTATGACCTTGTAAATAGTCTGTGGGGTTTGCAAACTATCCCAACGCTTTTAACATAGCTAATTTTAGGTTTATGATGGAATAATATAAATTTGCCATAAGATTTCTTGCATGAGCGTGACAGTCAAAGTTTAAGTGGCACACCAGATGACTGAGAGTTGGCAGCCCTGACAAAGGCGAAGGACTTCAGTCTTAAAAGTACTTTCTTACCAATTCCACACACAAGTTACACTTCAGCACTTAAGTTTGCATTTTAAGTGTAACATGAGTACAAGCAATTAATTTCCAATGCTGGGCATCATTCAGTTATAAGGTCTCTAGGTCCTGCCCAAACATGGTTAAATCTCACTTTCCACTGTCTGGACCAGTCGGCATCCATTCCAAGCTGCACATCTCCATCTCCGCAGTCCCGTCAGTCTCTTGAGCTGTAGTAAATATCCATATATATTGTAGTCCCAGGAAAACATACATCAAACCCTACAGTGTGATTGTCCCATGAATTGTTTAATGGACATATAACACACTGAAATGATTCTTTTATATTGTCTTAATAAACATGGTCATTGATTTCACTGTGTTACTTAGCCCTTGGGCAAAAAAATGTATAAGACTCATTAGGAACAGCCAGACCATCTGTCATACCCATCATTTTGAGAACATGCAAACATATGTTTCTTTAAAATAACCATTGTGTATTGATCTTTTAGATTGCGATACTGAATCTTCTTGATATACACCTGAGTAATTAGAGGTCCTTACACCAGCAGTGCTGGATCCCTATTGTTTTTTTTCATTTGCAGTTTATGACATATATTCTGTTTCATGATTTAGAGGCTTTTCACTCGGTTTAGAAGCAGAAATGAAAGGTTTGCAAATGTCTACAAGCCTGTCATTGCCCAGAGATAAAGGGACATTGTTTTGGTAGTGAGGCACTGCATGACATGTGACAGATTAAAAATTAGCCAAATAGCTTACCAAAAAGGATTTGATATTGTGTATCATACTACAATGAAAATGAATACTTTCCTGTGATGGATGTGATCAAAGAACATTCACTGTTTTGCTTATTAGATAGCTTTCTTATCCTGTTTGTTATTGTACAGCATGATGTCACTATATAACTGTGCAATGCAATTTCCTTTAATAATCCATTATTTTGTTCATGTAATGCTTGTTTGTGCATGCTGTTGTCATGACGAGAAGGAAGGACAACCCAGATGCAGCCTAGGCGTGAACTGAAGTGCTTTATTTGGACATCAACACACAACCAAACAGAAACAAAAGGACCACAATGGGTCAGAATGGGAGGCTAGGAGAAGCAATAAGGAGAGTTTTGGGCCAATCAAACATAGGGAGGAGAGTCTAGGGCCAATCTAACATAGGGAAGAGAGTCTAGGGCCAAGTAGCATAGGGAGGAGAGTCTAGGGCCAATCTAACATAGGGAGGAGAGTCTAGGGCCAATCTAACATAGGGAGGAGAGTCTAGGGCCAATCTAACATAGGGAGGAGAGTCTAGGGCCAATCTAACATAGGGAGGAGAGTCTAGGGCCAATCTAACATAGGGAGGAGAGTCTAGGGCCAATCTAACATAGGGAGGAGAGTCTAGGGCCAATCTAACATAGGAAGGAGAGTCTAGGGCCAAGTAGCATAGGGAGGAGAGTCTAGGGTCAATCTAACATAGGGAGGAGAGTCTAGGGCCAATCTAACATAGGGAGGAGAGTCTAGGGCCAAGTAGCATAGGGAGGAGAGTCTAGGGCCAATCTAACATAGGGAGGAGAGTCTAGGGCCAATCTAACATAGGGTAGGGTGACCAGATAATCCATGTCAGGGAGGACACTTTGAGCTACTTCAGGTTTTACAAACTACTTTCAAATTGAAAGGCTCCTGTGCTCGGCTAATTAGTTCAGCTCTTCTTGTGCTTTGACTGGTTTATTTCCTTGACTGAAAGACTCATCTGTTAGCTGTTTCACATTAACATTAGTGACACATGCATGATTATAGGAGACTGACCAATCAGCACACAGCAAGAACTCAGTGCTCAAGTGAAATCCAGGTCCGTTTAATTGAAATGGTAATTTACAATTCCTGTCCTAGCTCAGAGTGTCCTCCCTGACATGGATTATCTGGTCATCCTAACATAGGGAGGAGAGTCTAGGGCCAATCTAACATAGGGAGGAGAGTCTAGGGCCAATCTAACATACGGAGGAGAGTCTAGGGCCAATCTAACATACGGAGGAGAGTCTAGAGCCAATCTAACATAGGGAGGAGAGTCTAGGGCCAATCTAACATAGGGAGGAGAGTCTAGGGCCAAGTAGCATAGGGAGGAGAGTCTAGGTCCAATCTAACATAGGGAGGAGAGTCTAGGGCCAATCTAACATAGGGAGGAGAGTCTAGGGCCAAGTAGCATAGGGAGGAGAGTCTAGGGCCAATCTAACATAGGGAGGAAAGTCTAGGGCCAATTAACATAGGGGCAAGGTTCAAGACAAGAGAGCAGAGGACACACTAACTGTGAAAGCGGAGTGACACCAACACTAACTACTAGGGCAGCGGTTCTCAATCTTGTTCCTGGCGCCCCTCCTGCAAGAATGTTTTCAATATGACCCACACTGCTTTCAGCCTGCCACATTCATTATTAGCCTATTGAGGACCACATAAGACTGATTAAGGTCTGATTAAGTGAGCCTGGCCCAGGAGGACACACATCGACAATAATGACCAAGCTGGGCAGTCTGGCGAGGGCAAGCACATGTTTACACAGATAACAAGTACTTGACAAGAGACAGGTGCAAATGATTGGTACATTAGGGAGGTATGGGATGACCAGCGACATCTGCTGGTCAAACAGGAACATGATAGAACTGATAGGGACAGATCCTGATTGCTATTTATCTTCAGAAAATGATTGTTAAAGCACGGATCTTTTTCATTATTGTACTGCAAATTGTACTATGCATTTTTAAATAAATTTGTAAAAGGTTATGTGGTGGTGAAGGAAATATTTTACAATGCATTAGGTGTTGGGATATTTGTATTCATCTGACATTTACATTTTGTTTAATTTAGTAGGCGCTTTTGTCCAAAGTAACAAAAACAGAGACATAACAATGTCAATGAGCTGTCAATGAGCCATCCCTGGTACAACAGACCTATAGCTAGGCTGAGCTTCAAATTATTGCAATATATTTGCTGGAAAAAAACTATAGGAACATGGCTTAAAAGTTGCCATTTGTAATCAGAAATACAGTGTCTTGTCATTAAGTGGGCAGACTCAGATGCAACGTACAATCAACATTTAGCATGATGCATGTGTAAATAACAGAGACAGCAAGCCCGCAGAGCAGACTTCCCCAATTCTGCTCTTGGACGGCCAGAGTCCAACAGTTTGCAGGTTTTCCTGCACAAACACATTTTAGTCAACTAATTACCTGTTTGAACAGGGAAATTTACAATCTGTAGCCTGTGCGTCCAACACCCCTGGCTGACACTGTCTTCTGCATTGTGTGTGTGTGGAACAGAAGTTGAAGAGTCAGGCTCCTTGTGCTGACTGGAGGGTTTATTCTGAATACGAAAATTAAAAAGACACATATGTACAGCACATCTAGGCTTACAAGTCTGTGTCACTCTCCTTTCCCTGGCAGAGTTCACGACCAACCGAGAATAAAGCAATACACTCTATTGCCGATAATGAAATAAATAAAATGAACAGTTCATAGAATAGACTCATTACAATAAATAATACATATTAGTGGAAAAATACCGTAACCCCAGCGAGATGGCTTCGACTAGCAGAGGCCATTTGCATATGCTGGCATGCTGGCAAGCTGTGTAAATTGCCCCTGTATGTATTTGTTATTGGAAGCTGTGTGTTCCCAGCTGTCGTGTGTCCTTGCCGTGTCATATGTGAACCCTGTCTGATCCTCACGTGTCTTTAGCTATTGTGTAAATTTACCATTATGTGAGTGCCTTGCTGTCCGGCGTCAGACTACTCCGCTTTGCCGTTACGTGTTGTCTGAGCTGTGGTTTATGGGCGCTCTTTTTAAGGGCTGCTATTAAAGAGCTAATATTCCAATCATGGGCGTCGCTAGGCCATTTTTAGGGGGGCTTTAGCCCCCCTAACATTTGTACTCAGCCCCCCTAAAAATTCTCCATAAACTTTACACAAATTGGTGATCGGCCACGTCCCCTTTAAATTTCATATGAAAACGGCGGCAGACTTCGGCTCCGCAACGTCTTTCAGCGCGGTCTTCAACTGAAGCATCACAGACTGCGGCATCACAGAGCGAGGATTAAGCCAAGGTGTGCGTTTTTCGATAAATTGTTATATCTGTATCAGTGCAGTCCTTTTTCATAAATACAGTTTACAAAAAATGTCAAAATTTTCGCTGTGTTACGTCATCACACCAGCTGTTTCCTCTAGCGAAAAGAAAGCCCTTAATACTTACCCTATTAACCTATAGTCTACTTTATAAAACAATGATGCTGTTTTAATTGGAAAACCTAACTGTCTATATTATATAAAACATTACACAGTGCATGGCATTAACTGCCATAGAGTTATGCACATAAATGATTAAAAACAGTGACAGACAGCATTCAATGCACTCGTTTTAACTGCATAGCAGTGTGATTTACAGAGATAGAAAAATCCTGTTTTTTTTGTAATAAATATTGTATTAAATAATGTCCCAGATCATGAAAAACATTTATTAGCCTTAGAGTAGCGTTTTTTGTCACTTTGATTTAGAAAAAGTTACTTTTTTAATGAATAGAAACAAAAAAAGAATGATATAAAAAAGATGTTTTGTTTAATTACATTAAAACAATGTTTGTCTATATTAATGAATTAGAATAAATAGCCTAGTAGATATAAAGTTTTAAGGGGTTGAATGTAGATTGTAGAACCTACTCTCTTATTTATGAGGAATCAGGAAGACTCATTTGAGTACTGATTCTGAACAAGCCAAATATGTGTTAAACATCTATGGGGGCTGAGCCCCCCTTAAATGAAAATCCTAGAAACGCCCCTGATTCCAATATTACAATATTTCTCCTATCAGTGTCCAATATGTCCAATATTCATTCCACTATAGCTATAGTCCACACACAGGTATTCATCATCCAAACTATTTAGCCGCGGTAAGCGTTCCAGGTTATAGGCCACATGTATTTATTTAGTATAAGGTAGCGCCGGCCAGACGGTTCCGAGTAACGGAGCCCAGTAAGTGCACTGTTCCTGTGTACTGTTGCTTGAGTGCAGAATTACATTACAAGCACAGCTTCGCGTCCTTTCACGCGTTGTCGTGTTTATTTTCCGCAACCACAATACAAATAATAAATATGCATAACGGCACCATACAGTGCTCAAAATGGCTATCATTAGCGTGGATTTTCAAAATGTTGTGATGTAGTTATAGCTCCATATGGATTTTTAGTGATACTTTTCTTATAAATATCTTTCCCCTTTACCCTATACCGGAGAAACAGCTGGAAGACAGAAGGATTTATATCTGCATACGCGTAACTTTTATTGTTATATTCATATCCGTGAATCTGTGACATGCATATTGAGCAGATTGCACCGCGCGCACCAGATGCCGAACACCTGGATGGCACGCGGGTGCTCCGGTGGCGCTATTGCTCCGTGATGGCTCTAGGTGGCGCTGCTGCTTCGCTGGCGCTGGGCGGCGCAAACAAACTGGCGGTGACGCTGCTCACATTAAAAACTTCCCGGATGAGCGGTGCATGGCGCGCGGGCGGGCAGTACCAGTATGTGTGTTTCTTCTTGTATTCTAAGGATTGGCTAATGTGGAAAAAACACTTCAAAGGTTAATTCAGTAATGAAACTTGATTGTCCGGTCTTACTGATCTGCGAACTAAATGGGTTTTATTTAGCGGTTATCGGGATGGTTTGAAAATGCATGGTTAGTTAGTTAGCATGCTAGGCTCCTGGCATGTGAATGCTAAAATTGTATGGTGAGGTGCTAATTTAGAGAGAAAATATATATTTCAATTGTAGAACGTGCAGTGTTTTTTGTATCATTTTATTTAACGGCATTGAATGAACTGTCCGGGTGCTTTGCAAGGCTATTGCTGACTTCAATGTTATTCTGCGTAGGGAATGCTGTATTATAACACATTTGAAACCTTTTTGGTGACCTCGTATTGATTTCCCCGAACCGAGGAATGACGCCGGTGAAGGAGGATATGTCGGCGCTCATCGAGCGGACCATGCGGATGAGGCGAGAGGAGCAGGCTCGGAAGGTGGTGCTGGCCTGGGCGGTGCTCAACATCTCCCTGGCCGGCATGATCTACACCGAAATGTGTGTGCCTTCGCCATGTAGTCTGTTTCAGTACTCTAGCTTTATCGGCTACCGTCAACCTCCTAATCAACTGTTACAAATGTTTTTAACAGGACAGGGAAATTGCTCCGGCGTTATTGCAACATATCTTACTGGCCTATCTGGTACATCGGTGAGTTTGTTTTATATTGCAAACCAAGTTTTTTCTTTACTAACGCCACTGCTAGGGTAATATCAGGGTCATGAGCGGGGTGCAAACTGAATTGCATTTTAGCTGAGTTAACTGGATATCATCATGTCTTGCATCTTTGTCTCTGATTTGCACTCAGAGCTGGCCCTGGCTTCTCTGTTCAGCATGAACGCCCTCTTTGACTTCTGGAGGTACTTCAGGTACACTATGGCGCCCTCCAGCGTTGCAGTCACCCCGGAGCAGCATCGTCTCCTGGGCCTCAGGAAGTCGGGTGAGCCTGATGTGCCGTGAAATCACTTGTGGAGTGGAGAGAGACGCGCTCATCTGTCAGGCTAATAGAAACCACAATAACTGTTCTTGAACTGCGTACCTGATTTAAGTCTTTGTTGCTCACTTGCTCTGATTTATATGTTCATTTTGTATTATTCGATCTATATAATTGGATATTTATAATAACATATAATTATGGATAATGGTGGGTGGCACCCATGGCCGGATTCGGGCGGCTGTGGGCCCTGGGCTTTGCTACAATAAGGCCCCTGTCACCCGATTAGCCTGCCGTAGCAGCAGCAATATCATTGGTTATTTCCTGACTGTTAACATCTGCATATGTGATATCTATGCTAGCATCGGCTTTGTTTGTATTGGCTTGATTTGATCTTTCCTGGCACATTTTTAAGCAGTTTGGCACCTTTTGCTTAGGCTCCCACTGGCCTGTCGGGTTCCAGCAAGATCTATTTTCCCTCCATAAAATCCTGCGGTCGCTCACAGTTTCATTTCCATACGTGAATGACTGTGAACATTTGCTAATATTTGATAGGCTGATTACTGTACTTTTCCTCCAATTATATTTTGTAAATCTGGCATATTCAAAGTCCCCTTAATACAGGCCCCCCCAGGCATGCTCCCGGGTTGCCCACATAGGCCTAATCCCAAACTATACCCTGGATGCTCTGCCTTCATTATGAGCTACACTCACGCTGAGTCACCCTCACAGCAGACCCTATGCACTTAAACTGAAGGGAGTTTTAGCAAGAAAGATTTGAGATGGACTCACCCTTACTGCGCCTTGTTCAGTCCTCTGTACAGGACAGGAAATGCGTTATATTAGGGTGTGATAAAATGGTTCCTTCAAGAAGTTGTATTTCTTTAGTAATATGAGTTAATCTTTTTTGATTTTCTTATCTGCTACTAGAAGACAAGTTGGGTGGTCTTATCACACGGATTGAGCAGAGTTTGTACACGTTTTATTTGGAGTTTGTTGTAAGTACAGCCTGCGGTTCACGAACAATCCATTCCAGGAAAGTGGAACCAAGACAATTTTCCCCATAAAGCATTGAAATTCAATGAATTTGTTCACGAGCCTACCAAATTATTTTTGTTAGTTAATTTTTTGGGTTTTGTAGTAAAAACTTTAAAGAAAAACACAATATAGTGTGGCGTTGGGCGGACCGAGGCATTGCGGGAGCAGAGAGAGACATGGAGACTTGCTTGTGGGGAAATCACGGTCCTCCTATTTACGATGGCATGCGGGGCATGCTGGCACATGCGCCCGCTGACGTTACACAAGTATTAAAAAAAGGAATCTGGTTGAGGAATCTTATTTAATCTGGACAAGAATCAGTGTGATGTATCCTCTTCTGATTAATACTGTACGACTGAATAAAAATGGCTGAATATAATTTTCATTTCTATTTAGCTTGTGAAAACGAACTTCAGAAATGTAAGCATTCATGTTTAAACATTCAGTTGCATTAACTGACTGACTTGATACTGACTTGATATGAAATATTTTATTTGAATATGTAATTGTTTTCTTACATTTGTGTGACAATACATTGTCCTCGTGTTTTGCGCTGTTCAGTTTTCTGTGTGCAAAGCATTGTGGGATATGAGTGGTAGTGGAGTTGTGTGAGGCTTCATTGTGCTGACTACCTTCTGGGGGGCATAATGGACCATTCCCCCTTACTGCTTTGAGACACACTTCAATATGGCGACAGGTCTCAGGAACACTCAAACAGAGGCGGAGTGGTGAGGCAGAGTGTGTAGGGACCGGTTTGAGATTGGGCTGTAATAGATATGGCTGTGGTGCCACCCACCTTGTGTTTGAACCCATGACTTCCTGATGACAAGTCCAGCCATGTAATTTCTGTGTCACTCGTCTCCCGTGTGTCTCAAGGCATCCAGGCCAGTCCACCCCAGAAGCCCGAAAAGAAGGAAGTACCTGCTCCTGTCCAGTCCTCGCCTCTCCAGGGCCAGAGCGTGCTCAGCTACAGTCCCTCCAGACCTCCTAGCACCAGCCCCAAGTTCTCCCCCAGCTGTGTGCCTGGCTACAGCCCGTCCCTCCAGAGCCCATCCCCAGCAAGAAGCGGGGGCTCTTACTCACCTGTGACCTACACCATGACCAACAGCAGCTTCATGAAGGTCAGCACTTCTCTGGGCTTCACTAGCAGTGCTACCTAACCCTAACCCTTTAATGCTTTTGTCTCTATTTTAGCTCTGTTATTCACCTTATAGTAAAATGCCTCAAGGCAATGAATTAATATCAAATATTACAATGACCAAGATGAATGTTCAGCATTTTGACATTTTCTCATTTTAGGCTGTGCAAAATAGCCCTCCCTTTGCCTCAATGACAGCATTGCAGACTCTTGGCATTCTTTCATCCAGCTTCTAGATGTAGCCATCTGGAATGCTTCTCCAGCAGTCCTGAAGGAGTTTACCCAAGTTCTGGGCACACGTTGGCTACCTTGCTCATACTCTGTCCCAGCTCATCCCAAACCAGCTCTATAAGTGTGTAGGTTGGGGGATTGTGGGGCCAGGTCATCTGTCACAGCACTCATTCGCTTTCCTTGTTCACAAGACAATCCTACACAACCTCAGAGTAATTAGGGTTATTATCTTGCTGAAAAACAAATGATTTTCTGCAGGTGTCCAAACTTTTGACTGGTTCTGTACAGTTCGTCTGTCAGGGCAGCCTGTGATGGACCTTTTTTCAGGGTGACATCGTGGGTTTGTTGGGTATTTTTATTGCCAGGTGTGGAGCTACAGCTCCTCCCCCGGGTCCTCCCCCTACCCCAGCAGCATTGGGCCTACAGAGGGCGCCAGTCTCCGGGCACGCTACCGCACCCCATCTTCAGTCTTCACCTCTCCAGGCGGCAAGGAAGACTACATGGAAGACCTCAGATCTCTGGAGCGGTTCCTTCACTCCGAGGAGGAGAAGAGCCAGCGCAGCCAGCTGGGTGAGAACGGGGACCCTGGGCGTTTAGATCCCGTCAGTCAGGGCTGTAGCCCTGGGTATTTTAACCCCGATGCCAACCTTGCTTTAAAAAAAATTATAATAAATAAAGAATTTTCAAGCCCCAGGTAAAGTTGCTCCTGATGCTTTTCCATAGCTAGAAATCCCCCTGATGGGGACCGTGGGGGTCTGTGCTGGGGGGTCGGTTAAACAGGGCAGAGTCAGCATGTTCCTGTCACGCCTCTTAGGGAGCCCGGAGTCTGCATCCCCTTCCCACAGCCCCACCTTCTGGAACTACAACCGCTCGGTGGGGGACTACGCCCAGAGTCTGAGGAAGTTCCAGTACCAGCTGGCCTGCCGGTCCCAGGCGCCCTCCGCTCACAAAGACGAGACGGACCTGGGCTCCAAGCAGGCTGCTGAGGAGGTGAAGAGGGAGCAAAGGGACTGGTCTGTAGGGGGCGCTGTTTTGGTGTTACATCCTCACAGCACTGCAGAACAAACAACTCCGTATGAAAGCCTATATCTGAGATTACATGCCATAGATGTTCCATCGTTTTTAATTCTGTCTCCTTTCTCTCTTGGTTCCAAACCATAGCTCAAATGGCCTAGTGCCCCCAGAGAAGTTAGTCTGCCTCAACTCTGACATTTTAAATTGGTGTAGATTTTAATCAGCTGCGCTGAAAATACTGAGGTGTATTTCGTGTCCTTTGTACTTGTGAAATTAATCTTTGCAAGACGCTTGACAAGCCTTCAAAGTTTAAAACCGGTGTGGAATGAGCAGGTTGCAGTGGAACAGAATGAAAGCATCAGCAGTGCAGCGGGTCACTGCTCTTCTGTGTGCTAGGTATGGGCGCGGATCACACCCAACCCGCCTGTTTTGGATCATATAGACAGCTGGACTGCGAAGCTGAGAAACGTGAGTAAAAGTCCGTCTTTGCTTATGGTGACTGTCGGCCCTCAGGGGTGGGGGGGGGGCACTATGTGCTGCTTCAGGCTTTACAAACTCCTCTAAAACTGAAAGGCTCCTGTGCTCGGCTGATTAGTTCAGCTCTTCTTGCCTTGACTGGTTTGTTTCCTTGATTGAAAGACTCATCCAGCTGTTTCACATTAACGTTAGTGAGACATGTATGATTATGGTTAATTTACATAAATGATATAGACACCAATATATACAGTAAACTGGTGAAATTTGCAGATGACACCAAGGTGGGTGGTGTAGCAGATACTGAACTAGCGGCTCAGCAGCTACAGCGGGATCTTAATTTAATTAGTGACTGGGCCGATACCTGGCAGATGAAATTTAACATAGACAAATGTATATAAATATAAAGTACAGGTATTTTATGGGACCTACTGAAATAAAGGTAGCTGATTATGAGAAAGACCTTGGTGTGTATGTTGATGCTTCCATGTCTCATTCTCGCCAGTGCGGGGAAGCAATAAAAAAGGCCAATAGGATGTTGGGGTATATCTCCAGGTGTGTGCCGCTCCCCTCCTCTCAGCCGCTGAACGCATTCGAGCTGCTTAACACACATACCGAGTTAGCCGAACATGGCATATGCTGCAGTTGAAGGCACTTCACAAGCTGCTTTAGTAAAAAACAAAAAAACAACGCAAAAGTGCCATTTGGAAGTATTTTGCAGATGAGCATGGAAAGGCTAAGGGTGTCGATAAGCCTCTATGCAAACAGTGGTACACAGTTGTGGTGACGAAGCCAAGTAGCACGTCCAACCTGGCGAAGCATCTTAAAGACCGACATCCTGGTCTTTATGAGAAGTTTCACGAGGTCAGTAAAGCTCGTGTTCCAGCAACACTGAACTATTAAACAATTATCAAAAATGTTAACTTGGCCGGCACACACCTTAACATTTGCCGTTTATCTATAAGCAGTTAGCCAACAAACTCGTTAGCCATATGTTATCATTAAGATAGCGGATAGGAGCAGTGGCTAATAATAAAATAAGTTAAAATGTGGGAACAATGCAAAAACGGAAAACAAAAATGTCCTGTAAAATCCTGTGGAATGTGGTGAACGCCCAGCCATACTTTAAAAAAATAAAATAAAATGCCGTTGTATACCATGAAACTGATATATGATAACGAATTGTGATATAAATTTTTGCTCATACCGCCCAGCTCTACTCCCTTGTGAGACTGAGAGTGTATTCCTAATATTCATATATTTAGTTCATTGATATTTATTGCATTTACTTACAAAACACAGTTTACCATTTTACACTTCCACTGGTTCTATCGGATCCTTTTCTTGCACGTGGTTTACTCAGGTTGCTCTGGTTCAGTACAGTAATATTAGAAATGTATTCTTTAGTTGCTGCGTACGCTGCCTGCTGCCCCTGTTGGCATTCTGCCCCTTGTCTCCCGCAGTGGATTAACGACACGATCCTGGTGCCTCTGGTGAAGGAGATCGATGCGGTGAACACACATCTGCGCCGAATTGGCTGCCCCGAACTGCAGACTGGAGGTGCTGCTTTTGCTTTCCTTCCTGCTCTTATGCCTGGGTGCCATTTATAGTAGCATGTTGCTAAATGAGCTATTTTTCGTTTTTTCATTAATTTTGTAATTCTCCTCTTCTACCACCAGAGGCCAGTATAAGTAGCCTGAAGCAGGCTGCTGTGGTTAAAGCCTCCTCAATTCCCACTCTGAATTCAATCGTCCAGTATCTGGATATCAGTCCTAACCAGGAATACCTTGTTGAACGAATTAAAGGTAAGTCAAAGGTTTTTGTGATTTTTTTTTTTTTTTGTGTCTTTCTTGGTTCTTTGATTTTTGCAAGGCCAAAACCTTTACCTTGGGTAAGCCAAAATGTGCATCACATTAATCGGCCCCCCTGCTCGCCCCCTGCAGAGCTGGCACATGGTGGCTGCATGAGCTCATTCCGCTGGAACGGGGGCGGGGACCTGAAAGGCAGGAAGTGGGACACAGACCTCCCCACGGACTCGGCGGTGAGTCGCTCTCTCCTCCCTGTGGTATGTGGCTCTGTCGGTAAGGACCTCGTGCCCACGGCCTGGAGGTTGTGAGTTCAGATTCCATATCGCCAGACTGATATCACTATCGGGCCCTTAAAGGCCCTTAACCCCAGTTGCGCCTGGGACTGTGACCCTGCTTTCTTAATTGTACGTTACTTTGTATAAGCAGTGTTTTGTATGGAGGCCTTGCCCTCTCGTCCCCATGATGGCTGCTCTTGTGTGGACTGGAGGGCTCTCCTGTTTCCTCCAGATCGTCATGCATGTGCTCTGCACCTACCTGGACTCCCGATTGCCCCCTCACCCCAAGTACCCTGACGGCAAGACCTTCACCTCCCAGCACTTCACGCAGACCCCTGACAAGCCAGGTGAATGTGGCAGATTTTGGGTCTTCATCTTAGAAGCTTCTCGTTCACTGACTTGAGTTTGTTGAATAAGGAATTCTGGGTAAAAATAAGTCTCATTTTGGAGTCTCGTCACTGACATGGTCCTGTTTGATCTGTTTGTGGTGAACAGATACATCAAATGAGAATCTGCTGTGTATCCATCAGAGCAGCATCAACCCACCACACTACCAGCTCATCTACCAGGGGCATGTCTACAGCCTCCCTAAGGTGAGGGCCATTCTCTGCTGCCCTCTTCTGGTCATGCATGGCAGCCCACATACGTGCACAGTCTGCTTGCAGTGCTCATGCGAGGTCTGCATGTGTACGTGTGCCTGCCCGTCTGTCTGTATATCATTGAGCCCGTCTGTCTGTCTGTCTGTATATCATTGTGCCCGTCTGTCTGTCTGTATATCATTGTGCCCGTCTGCGGGGGTGGTGATATGCTTTTCCCTTCATGCTTATGTGAGGTCTCCAGTGTGTTCAATTCACGTCTGGTTGTGCATTTTCACAAGATTTATCTCAAAGCGCTTTACATTATTCCCACCCAAAGCCCCCAATGAGCAGCCAGAGGTGACAGTGGCGAGGAGAAACTCCCTAGAAGGAAGAAACCTAGGGAGGAAAGGGACTCAGAGGGGGAGCCCATCCTCCAGGGGGCGACAGAGGAAGTCAAATGTACAAAATCCTAATTTATACCCAAATCAAATTGGCCTGAAGGCCAATAGGATGTTGGGGTATATCTCCAGGTGTGTGGAGTTTAAGTCAAGGGAGGTAATGCTAAGATTATTCCTTGGTGAGACCTCACCTAGAATATTGTGTGCAGGTTTGGTCACCATATCTTAAAAAGGACATTGCGGCCTTAGAAAAGGTGCAGCGTAGGGCCACAAGAATGATTCCTGGTCTTAGAGGAATGTCATACGAGGAGAGGTTAGTTGAGCTAAGTCTGTTCAGCCTCAAGCAAAGGAGACTGAGGGGGGACATGATCCAGGTCTATAAGATTCTAACAGGTTTGGATGCTGTTCAACCGAATAGTTACTTCAGCATTAGTTCAAATACAAGAACTCGTGGCCATAGGTGGAAATTAGCGGGAGAACATTTCAAACTGGATTTAAGGAAGCACTTCTTTACACAGCGTGTAGTCAGAGTATGGAATAGTCTTCCTGATAACGTAGTGCAAGCTGAATCCTTGGGTTCCTTTAAATCAGAGCTAGATAAGATTTTAACAACTCTGAGCTATTAGTTAAGTTCTCTCCAAGCGAGCTCGATGGGCCGAATGGCCTCCTCTCGTTTGTATAGTTTTTATGTTCTAAATTTTAACATTTTAGTCTCAACGTGGGGGGCAGGCAGGTGATGACTGGTGCTGCTTCAGATGGCAAGACAAACAGTGGTACAGCAGCAGGGCATTCAGGGAAGCGGGTCGCGGGCAGGTAGGGGATCGAGGGCGGGTAGGGGGTCGCGGGCAGGTAGGGGATCGAGGGCGGGTTGGGGGTCGAGGGCGGGTAGGGGATCGAGGGCGGGTAGGGGGTCGCGGGCGGGTAGGGGATCGAGGGCGGGTAGGGGGTCGCGGGCGGGTAGGGGGTCGCGGGCGGGATATCTTGATAATTTGGTGTCTCCAGGCAGCACAGCCCAGGAGGGGTAGGGGAAATAAAATGTGCCATTAGCACTAGAGACAGGAGACATACCTGGGCGTCCAACAGGCGGCTGCCCTTCGCAGACAGCTTGTTCTACAAAGAGCAAGTTGAGGGAGGCGTAAAAAGAATGTATGTGAGCTCCAGCAGATATGGCAGCATAAGTAGGAGGGAGAGGCAGGTGGGGAGTCCCTGAAATGTCAGCACTCCAATTCCACAAGGGGGGTGTGAAGCTAGAGTGACAGACTGATGGGTCAGTTCATCCAAAGCCAATGGCACCGACCCCCCAACCAGCTCTACACCTCACACTATAGGTCTAACTGGGAGTGAGGAGTTAGCTAGAGCTAGAACTAGAGTCCCTATAAGATAGACGAAACAAGTGTGTTTTTAGTCTGGACTTGACTATTGAGAGTGAACCTAAATCCCACACATCCAGTGGAAGATTATTCCACAGCTGAGGAGCTCTCTAAGAGAAAGCTCTGCAGCCTGCCATAGCTCTTTCTACCCTGGGTACTAACAGATATCCTACTCCTTGAGATCGAAGAAAGTGAGGATGGTTGTATGAGGGCCAGCAGATTATGAAGGTATTCTGGTGCAAGGCCATTCAGTGTTTTATAAGTTAATAGCAGTATTTTGTAGTCAATCTGAGTCTTAATTGGAAGCCAATTATGGGAACATAGAACAGGGCTAATATGATCACATTTTTGAGTGTTTGTAAGAACTCAGGCTGCTGCATTTTGTACTAGCTAAAGTTTATGTAAGGATCCAGATGGGCAACCAGAAAGGAGGGCATTACAGTAGTCCAGTCTGGAAGCTATAAAGGCATGTATTTTTTTCTGCATCATGAAAGGAGAGCATCTTCTGAAGTTTGGCTTTGTTCCATAGATGGTAGAACAGTGCTAGTGATACTACTTATGTGAGCATCAAAACATAGATCTGAATCAACCAGGATTCCAAGATCTGACCACTGTTAGGTTGGGTAGGGAGACCAGGTTGAGGTTGTCAAACTTATCTTGAGCAGCCTTAGGACCAACTAGCAATACATCTTTTTTTTCCAGTGTTTAACATAAGGGCATTTATAGCCATCCAACACCTGACGTCAAGTAGAGTCTACTGTCAGGGGCAGTGGTGGCCTGACTGTTAGGGAAGCGCGCTTCTGATTGAGGATTCAAACCAGCAGCCTTTCAATCAGGTACCACTGCCAGGTACCCTGAGCAAGGCACTGGCCCCAGGCACTGGCCCCAGGCACCTCATGATGTGACATAGGGTTAAATGCAGAGGACACATTTCATTGTGTAGTGTGGTGTGTCAATAATGACAACTAATCCCTTTCACTTCTCACCCAGAGAGCTGAGAAGCATCATCTGGCTTAACATGTACAGTTTTATATATCATCAGTATGACAATGAATCCCAACACCATGATTTCTGATAATGTTACCAAGTGGTAGCATCTATAACGTGAACAGTAGCGGATCCAGCACTGATCCCTGTGGGACACCATGTTTGATTTTAGTGGGCTTCGAAGACTGTTAATGTGAACAAACTGATAATGATGTCTCTGTCTGTGTGTATATTTGTGTGTCTGGGTCTGTGTGTGACTGTCTCTCTGTGTCATTGTGCCTTTCAGCAGGGGTGGTGACATGCTTTTCACTTCGTGTCCATGTGACTTTGTTCACAGGGGAGAAACAACATGTTCCACACCGTACTCATGTTCCTCTTCGTCATCAAGACCAAAGAGTCGGGCATGCTGGGGTAGGTGGTCGCCATGGAAATGAAAAAAGCAAGCGGAACACCGCTCCAAATGAGCAGAGACTAACAGGTCTTCTCTTCCCTCAGGAGAGTCAGTCTGGGCCTGTCTGGAGTGAACATCCTGTGGATATTTGGAGACTAATGTACGTTGCTCTAATGGAGATTAACAGAACATGCATGTGACCTCTTGACTGGAATGGCAGCCAAATTTGACTTGAAAATGTTCATCCTCTGTTTTGGTGCCAGTGGGTACCACTAAAGTGACTCGAAGATTATTTCAGATTCCAGATTCACACCAAGGGCCCTTGTGGAGCTGCACCTCCAGGACCTGGACACAGATTCAGCCATTTATCATACAAATCGTCCTGTTTCTTGCACAGCTCTTCAGTATTTTTATTTTTGAAGATGTTTTAGCCTTTGGATTTGACTCTTTTAGTGTAAATAAACCTTAGTCTCTCACGCTTTAGTATGTTTGAGTGCTGTATATTGACTGCTTGGCGGGTGTGATGTCACTTCCTGTGGATGTGTGTTTTACAGGTAATGTGGTGCTTTCCTAATGTGTTGGTGTGAATTACGTTGTGTAAATGCTATTTTCAGTCTCTCTGTTTCTCACCATTAGAACTTGGCTTCTTCCCGCTAGCCTCTCTTGTTTGACTTTCCCGCTCCGCGTTGCCATAGTGCTCAGCTGGGCTTTTAGCATGAGGTATCTTCAGCTATTTTTATCTTCTTAATTCAAAAGTTACATTCATTCACTGTATGAAGTTTACATTTTGCTTATCTATGCAGCGCCAGGTTACTATGAGGTAAAAAGGATAATTGATCTCTAGGTCTACTGAATGCGCCAAGGAGTAAAAATGTGGACACTACTTTTCCATGATTTCATAATTTCATGCATGACCAAAAGGCATGCTCTCATTTCCTGTTCATTTTTTTAAAAAAGCCTTTGTGAAGTTCTGGGGTTTCATAAATTATTTTATTAAAGCTGTGTTTTGGGAGAAGGTGGGGAAAAGTAATGTTTTAATGTCCAGAAATGTCTTAATTTACGTCTTTGCTCAGTATTTTTCAAACCAATTAGCGTAACTGCATAGGCGCCTGGGGTTATTGTACTCATGTTTTAATGTCTTCCACTGAGTGGCAGTATAACATTACTACCGAAGGCAGCGTCGGACCGTAGCTGTCTGAGGATTCAGGTGCATTATATGTACGCATACATAACTCAGTCGTTGTATAGAAATCCTTTTGCTAATAGAGGTTTCTTAGTTTCAGTTTAGTTACAAGACGTTTAGATGAACCTGCAGCACGCAGGGCTGCCTCAAGGTCCCGTAGCCAAAAGCCATACATTAACGACCGGTAACATCAAAGAAGTCCAAATAAATGCAGAATTGAAACAAAAGTTGGATTATTTTGCTATCGCCCTTCTCTCAATGATTAACAATGTAATTTGGGGTTGCGTATAGAATATTTTTCAGTTGTGGGTGAACTATATAACATATTACAGCTCAAGTTAACCATGCATCATTCGTTAAAGCTTGATAAAGCACCGTTAACGGATTAAAATGTAATTTAAAATCAGAATAATCGAAATATGCTTAATCTGACAATTTGTGCAGAATTAGATTAGGTTGAAGTTTGGCAGTGAATTGGATATGTAGTCGAATTAGAAGCGGCACTTCGTAAGTCTGCTAGTCACGTACAGCAGGTGATAGTACCTCCCCAACTGCGAAGGTAAACGGCGATGAGCTGTGTACGTCAGTGGCTCAACAAACTGCATTTACCAGAATTCCCTAGAACAAATATTTGGCGGGCGGGGGTGTGAGGGAACTGAATTTTTATCTGTATAAATACCCGATTGTATATACATATAACTTGCATTGATTCCACGTACATCCTAGTGAATTATTATGCAATGTAAAATGGCGCATAGTTGACAGAGTTGTAGAATGTACCATGTGTCATAGCTGTAGCTCACGTTTATAATATGGACTACATCTACCACAATCCTTTGCCTCTGCGTCATCCTTCACAACTGTGTTCTGTATTCGTTCATACGTTTGTGTTGGGGGGAAAAGGACTTCGAGTAACTACAGCGATGTCAGTCCAGGTTGTATCAGCGAAAATGGCCGAGGCGGACCTGCAAGCCAGTTCCAGCAAAGAGCTCAAAGCTGTACCTCCGGGAATGCCCAAGTCGGAGGAGAAAAAGGTGCTTAAAAACGAGCCTAAGGCTGCAGCTGCTACCTCACCGGTGGGTCCGTCGACGGAGGTTATAGCGAAAGGGGACCCCAGCCATTCTCCGACCCCCAGTCCAGACCTCCCGAAGATGCAGGCATCGGCGATGAGGCGAACGGACGGACGACAAAACGGAGAGTCCCTCCTGAACAGCGACGGCACCGTAGCCGAAGCTCCTAAGACGAAGAAGGTAATGCCGCTCAAACGGCGCCAGCCTGCCCCGGTTATTACTGTTATGTTGCTGGCTCCCTGCACGTCAGGTTATTACGTGACCTGCGGGCAAAAAAAATACATTATAATCCACACTATAACTCAGTATATACATGTACACTTCGGATTTTTTCCCGGCTCTTGAGAGCAATCCAGTTGAGCAGATGGCGATCAATATGTGGTGCGATAAGCTGTTACTACAAGCTGGCTAGGGGAGTGATGTTCCCGGGGACCGCAGTGCGCCGCCCGGCCGATGCTCTCCGGCAATCGCGCGCTGTTTCTGCCTTCGCATCGCTATGTCCCATTTTAAGTCACTTCGTCAGGCAGTCATTACCAACGTTAATGCTCTAAATATTTAGTCAGATCCAGCTGTCCACCAACCCCCAGCCCATATACCGTGCAACCTGTTATCTGTTAGTGATTTTCCAACACCTGAACCCGTAATTGCATGCAAACTGTGGCAACTACTCTGATTTATGCAGAGGTTATTATGTGCATCTTAACTACGTTTGACGATGACCTTTTCCACTGCCATCTGAGGCCAAGGAAAAAGTGCAAATGCAGATGAAGACGTCTTTGGGCCTTATCTTTCAGGTCTGTTTTCACAGAGGAGTTGTAGCGTTTCACTCAGACCAAGTGACATTTTGATTGGAGAATATAACTTAAAAGCATATTTACTTAGCAGATCCGTTTCTTGATCCTGCAAAGAGAAAAAATGTGCAAGAAATCTGTGCAAAGAACAATTACAGTAGCTGGAGTTATCTTCTCCACTATAGAAATATTTCTTAGAACCTTGGATCCCACTGCTCATCTCAAGTTTCTCATTAAACATAAACCCATAGATGTTAAGCCCAGGTAGTTTTGACGTGTGAAATTCCAGTGAAATGTAAATGAAGATGGGATGCCCAGCAGATTTCATATTTGTCTGCATAATTATGGTTTGTTCTCTAATTATGTTTTATGTATCACAAGTTCAGTAGATCATGATGGAAATGTGTGTTACAAATGAACGCCGGTATGCAAGTACTATAAGGCATTGTAAAAATGTCCTACAAATTGGCCGTTACATTTCATCAGTGTGCATGACAGATATCCTGAGTGTTGTCAATGCAAGATAAGACACGATGAGTCTGACTACATCATCCATCACATACTGAGGGATATGTTGGTGAATAGGGGAAACCTCACTAGGCTTAATCTACCTCCAGGAGTTCTTGTGTGCGTCAGTATTCTATCTAGCTAGTCTCGCCTTCCTGTCAAGCATGAACGTTTTTGTGATTACAACTAGGTGCATAAGGAGCACTGAGCTGCTTATGTGAGCTTTTATCTGGGAGGACTCGCAGAATTCTGACTCCAGTATCTCTGAAGAGAATTGACTGTCCTTCTTATGGCTGACGACCCAGGCTGCTGCGTGAATGTTATCATCATGGTTCGCCACAGCTCTGATAGGCCAGTAGGAAGCCATTTATAAGATCAAAGCTCAAGGTCACCTTTCACAATAAGAGCAGTTTTCTCGATGGGATGTTTTTCTTGGAATACTTAGACTTTGCCTGGACCTTACAGGTGCGACAGTTAACGAATGGCATCTCCAGTTAAAACATCAGGACTGAATACGCATCAAACAGGATCCCAGTGCTGTCCATTCACTTCATGTGAGCAGTGACGTGTATTGAAAGCATCAGATCACAACCGTGAGGAAGAAACTCTGTGTAATTGCATAAAGTTAATTGAAAATTCATCATTATTATTATTCCTTTATCTCCAATACATGGAATTATACATCATCTCATTTATTAACTATCCTAAGATGTGCATTTTATCTGAAGAGTTGTGTGTGTGTGTGTGTGTGTGTGTGTGTGTGTGTCTCTGTATCTATCTCTCTGTTTCTGTTTTTTGTGTGTGTGGGTTTGTGTGAGTGTCTGTGTGTGGGTTTGTGTGTGTGGGTCTGTTTGTGTGTGTGTCTGTGTAGGTTTATATGTGTCTGTGGGTTTGTATGTGTCTGTGTGGGTTTTTATGTGTGTGTGTGTGTGTGGGTTTTTATGTGTGTGTGTGTGTGTGGGTTTTTATGTGTGTGTGTGGGTTTTTATGTGTGTGTGTGTGTCTGTGTGGGTTTTTATGTGTGTGTGTGTGTCTGTGTGGGTTTTTATGTGTGTGTGTGTCTGTGTGGGTTTTTATGTGTGTGTGTGTGTCTGTGTGGGTTTTTATGTGTGTGTGTGTGTCTGTGTGGGTTTTTATGTGTGTGTGTGTGTGTCTGTGTGGGTTTTTATGTGTGTGTGTGTGTCTGTGTGGGTTTTTATGTGTGTGTGTGTGTCTGTGTGGGTTTTTATGTGTGTCTGTGTGGGTTTTTATGTGGGTTTTTGTCTGTGTGTGGGTTTTTATGTGGGTTTTTGTCTGTGTGTGTGTGTTTGTGTGGGTTTTTGTCTGTGTGTGTGTGTTTGTGTGGGTTTTTGTGTGTGTGTGTGTGTGTGTGTGTCTGTGTGTGTGTGTCTGTGTGGGTTTTTATGTGTGTGTGTGTCTGTGTGGGTTTTTATGTGTGTGTGTGTGTGTGTGGGTTTTTATGTGGGTTTTTATGTGTGTGTGTGTGTGTCTTTATGTGGGTTTTTATGTGTGTGTGTGTGTGTGTCTGTGTGGGTTTTTATGTGTGTGTGTGTGTGTGTCTGTGTGTCTGTGTGGGTTTTTATGTGTGTGTGTGTCTGTGTGGGTTTTTGTGTGTGTGTGTCTGTGTGGGTTTTTGTGTGTGTGTGTCTGTGTGGGTTTTTGTGTGTGTGTGTGTGTCTGTGTGGGTTTTTGTGTGTGTGTGTGTGTCTGTGTGGGTTTTTGTGTGTGTCTGTGTGGGTTTTTGTGTGTGTGTGTGTGTCTGTGTGGGTTTTTGTGTGTGTGTGTGTGTGTGTGTGTGTGTGTGGGTTTTTGTGTGTGTGTGCGCCTGTGTGTGGGTTTGTATGTGTGTGTGTGTGCGCCTGTGTGTGGGTTTTTATGTGTGTGTGTGTGGGTTTGTATGTGTGTGTGTGTGTGTGGGTTTGTATGTGTGTGTGTGTGTGCGCCTGTGTGTGGGTTTGTATGTATGTGTCCGTGTTTGTCCAGCATTTCCCCTAATCGTAACCCCACCTCCTATCCTGTATTTCTTACACTCATCGTGACGCTTCACTGGATAGGCATTTTGTGGAGGATGGATGGATGATATATATATTTAAGATAAACATGACCGTGTTTCTACCAACTAAGTTAGCTAATGGGTTGAGATGAAAGCCTGTTTTGAATCCTGTACAGCTTTAAATCTCCAGTCGCAAACCCCTGCAGAGGGAATCGGCCTGCTCACTGCACACAGCAGCTGGTCCTCCGAGGCCTTCCTCAGTGCTTACCCTTCTGACAGGGCAGTGTAAATTGGCCTTGCCGGAATAGTGGTTGCTGAACTTGGGGCAGGATTCACTTGCGCGTTACCCTGGCAGGCGATCGCAGATGGTGCTGAGTTAATGGTGCAGTCGCACCCGGCTACTGGAGGACATCATCACAACGTTTAAAGTTGTGCAGCCCTCTGTGTCACAAACAGCCGTCCCCTGATGGTGTCCCTCTGTGTCGCTGAGCACCTGTCCCTTGATGATGTCCCTCTGTGTCGCTGAGCGCCTGTCCCCTCACCGTGTCCCTCTGTGTCGCTGAGCGCCTGTCCCCTCACCGTGTCCCTCTGTGTCGCTGACCCGCTGTCCCCTGACGATGTCCCTCTGTGTCGCTGAGCGCCTGTCCCCTGACGATGTCCCTCTGTGTCGCTGAGCGCCTGTCCCCTGACAATGTCCCTCTGTGTCGCTGACCCGCTGTCCCCTGACGATGTCCCTCTGTGTCGCTGACGTTGTGGGGGTATGTATGTTTTTTGTTATTATCAGCAAACTGTCAGTCTGACGTTTCAAATTGCCTGCCAGTCCAATGCCATCCTTAGAATCGGAATCACAGCAACGTGTCACCTGTCATTCTGTCCCCAAGTGAAGCTCCACCTCCCAGTCTGAAAGGCACTGGAACATTTGCGATCTGAATGAAGGCCTTTGATCTTTGACCCCCAGCTTAGTGGTATAGCCTTCGGTCTGGCCTGTTATTACACGTTCTTATTGCTCAGGAACAGCGTTAGCTTGTTCTTCAGTCATTATGAGTGAGCGTCTGTCTGTGTCTCTGTCTGTGTGTGCGTGCTTTAGTGCTGGGTGGTATACCAGTTCATCAGTTTAAATTTTCCTGTACAGTTTGAATTTCTCAGGTATTGCCATACTATACCATAGCTGAAACAACAACTGTAATACTTCAGTAGGCAGCAGATTATATGATACTGCTCGCTGTTAGAACTGCCATGGATGGATATGCAGAGTGTACTGGAAGGACCCCTGTTAACTCTGCGTATCCTTCTTTCTGACAGTTATAACTTTATAACACAACAATTCTCCGTATATAACTGATCAGAATTATAGTATTTAAGCTACTGCTTCAGTCTGTGCCTGAAAATTTGAATTACGTGTAATATACCAAGGTCTGCAATTAAATGCATATCAGTAAAGCAAAATCCCTAGTATCATCGATTTTTATCGTGGTAATAATGACAGTTATAATCAATAAAATGTTATCAACCTTAAAATACGTTAATACTTGACGATGTCCCTCTGTGTCACTGAGCCGCTGTCCCCTGAAGGTGAAGGTGGGGCAGCGTGTGGCTCAGTGGGCTAAGCCTGTGTGCCTGTAATCAGAAGGTCGCTGGTTCAAACCCAGCCTCAGCGCGTCTGTGGGTCCTTGAGCAAGCAGTAGCTTAACCCCCAGCTCCCTGGGCGTTGCTATGGGTGGCTGCCCTTCACAGACAGCTTACTCTACAAAGATGGAGAGCAAGTTGAGAGAGGTGTAGGGACAATTTCCCCACGGAGATTAATAAATTATTATTATATAATAATGATAATAATCTAATAAAACTAATAAAATGACCATTTTAAGCTCAATGTTAACTTTTTATAATTATTAATAAAAACAAACCTTTTTAATGGTGAACTGGAGGGGTGGCCGACTGTGATGTATCATAAAACCGGCAGAATCTTTAAAAATTCAATGATACAAATGTTTGGTCACTAGCGTGGGTGTGTGTGTGTGTGCGCGTGGGTGTGTGTGCGTGCGTGTGTGTGCGCGTGTGTGTGTGTGTGCCCTTATGCCAGTTTCCTGGCAACGTGGCATCTGTCTGAGCCTCTTTGCGCATTCGTTGGTCACTGCATCCCTGGGGGGGTGGGGGGGCTGGGTTTACCTGACACGCTGCAATCACTTCATCTTTCAAGTCCGCACTGAAAATGTCTTCATTTGGAGAGGGGGCTCAGTAAATGAGTTGCATAATTCATACCTCTCTCTCCTGCTGAATGAACTTTATCTCCCTCTCAGAAGAACCCAGAGTCTGTTCACAATCTCTATAACAAAGAGCCATTAACAGGTTTTATTAGGCTCAAAGGATGCATGGAAGTTTTTTTTGCTGCTTTTATCTGGCGGTGAGGTGATTTATAGCGGGGGGGGGGGGTGGCTGTAGAGCAAAACGACAGGAAATCAGGACAGATGCCTAACCTGGGGAAGAGGGTCTCTTCACGACAGACAGTGACCCGTCTGTTATGTGACCATGACGTCCGTTACCTGACTGATGCAGGCCCGTGTGCCCCCTCCTCAACAGCAGTCCCCACATTCAGTGTGCTGTTTCCCCTTGGATTGGGGCCTAAAGCTCGCGGTCAGATCCAGTCCTGGTTCTCAGCCCTCCCAGGTGTTCATGCTGGGGGTGATGATGCCGCGGGCTGATAGCGTCTGTCTCTTCGTCTGCCTCTGTCTGTCTCTTCGTCTGTCTGTCTGTCTGTCTGTCTGTGGAATTTTCCTTTCGGTTGGGGGAGGCCCATATGATTATACTCTTAAACTCCTCAAATTGCAATGGGCCCCAGTAAAATGGGTTTAAAATAAGATGTAGTCTGCCTTTTGTGTTCACAGTAATTATACCCCTTGTTAAAAGTAAAGCGAAAAAACACTGTTTACAGAACATCACTGCCACAGACTGACATTATGGCTGGAGTCACCTTGGATTGTCTCGTTCTGAAAGGAGCGCTTTAAGCCACAGGTTTGTTTGGGAGGGTGGAGGCTGCTGTCTTTCTCCGGGGGGGTGCCTGTCTGTGTGCGGTCTGTAGCGTTTCCCTCAGTGTAGTGACTGTTCACTCACTTCAGGCGCCAGCTTTCTGCCTCACCAGTGTTTTGGGAAATGGCACATTTCCCGGGTGAAAATGCAAGCTGGAAACAGGAGGTCAGGGGACAGATACGTCTTGTGAAGGCCCCGGATCTGGGCAGCCCTCGACGGCGCCGAGCCTCCTCCATCTGGTAGCCTGATCCCGTTTTAGCCCTTAGAATCTCGGGATAATTAAACTGATAGCACCCCTCGCTTACACAAATTATTCAGTCCTCAGCAACATCCACCAGGCATTCACCCTAAGCGGGACTCCCTGGCAGTGCCTGTTCAGAGCGAGCTGGGCCGTCTGTCCCAGCCCCAGAATGTAGAGGGGAGTAATTAGCATGGAGATAGATGGTGAGAGGGAGAGGGTAGGTAAGTGCTGCAGTGAGAAGCTGGCCGGGGAGTTTAGTTTCACGTTCTGCCCGACAGCTCTCCGTCCGTGAGACGCAGCGTTGGAGGATTTAAACTTTATCTGAATCATCTCGCTGGAGGCCTAAAATAAACCTGCCCTGAGCCCTACCTTCCCGCCGTCCCAGCATGGTGATCCGGGGCTGCTCCTATCATTCCTACATGTCATTACTGTGGAGACCTGAGGGGACACAGCCAGCTTTCAGCCAACCTGCTCATTCCCCACCAGGGGGCGCAGCACCAGCCAGACCCCTTCCTGTACGTTTAGTAGCTGATGCTCCCTGCTTGAGCACAGGGCAGCCTGATATGCCATAATCCCCTTCTGCATCTGCAGAATATGCAGCACATTTAGTTTTAAAAATTACTTGATTAAAGTCGTTATTTGCATAAGGGCAGATTTATTAAAAACCCAGGATCCCTAACCCTGTGCACATTGATAATTACACCTAGAGCACCTTGAACCGGTGTGGCTTCCTCACATGGCCCTGAGTGTCACCATCCTAATGCAGCAATTAAACAGTTAATTAACCCTCCCAATGGGGAATGACGGTAATGGTGCCGAGTGACGATCATGGTGCCGAGTGATGGTCATGGTGCTGAAGAGTGAAGTGGAACAGGGAAACGATTTGGGAACCACTGGAAAAGAGACAGTTGCACACAGTACAAAGATGTACCCATTTTACATAGGAGGGTAAATCTTCACGCTGGGCTACTCCTGTTGTGAGGATGTATGTGTCCTTCGTCATAAATCTGCAACTAGTGAATATAAATAGTGCAGCTTTTGACGCCACTTGCGGGCAGCTACATGAGAAGACGTTCAATGTTCAAGGACCTGCAGCATCTCACTTCTGCTCAGAGGTGTTGGGTATCTTTGCTCTTTGGGCGCTGACTCCAGGTCCCTCACTTGGCTGAAACCAGGCGCAAAATGGCCTGTGTTCCCTTCTTGGAGGGTTCTGCCTTTAAGGGGGCCTGTTTTCCCTTGATGGAGGGTTCTGCCTTTAAGGGGGCCTGTTTTCCCTTGATGGAGGGTTCTGCCTTTAAGGGGGCCTGTGTTCCCTTCTTGGAGGGTTCTGCCTTTAAGGGGGCCTGTGTTCCCTTGATGGAGGGTTCTGCCTTTAAGAGGGCCTGTGTTCCCTTGATGGAGGGTTCTGCCTTTAAGGGGGCCTGTGTTCCCTTCTTGGAGGGTTCTGCCTTTAAGGGGGCCTGTGTTCCCTTCTTGGAGGGTTCTGCCTTTAAGGGGGCCTGTGTTCCCTTCTTGGAGGGTTCTGCCTTTAAGGGGGCCTGTGTTCCCTTCTTGGAGGGTTCTGCCTTTAAGGGGGCCTGTGTTCCCTTCTTGGAGGGTTCTGCCTTTAAGGGGGCCTGTGTTCCCTTCTTGGAGGGTTCTGCCTTTAAGGGGGCCTGTGTTCCCTTCTTGGAGGGTTCTGCCTTTAAGGGGGCCTGTGTTCCCTTCTTGGAGGGTTCTGCCTTTAAGGGGGCCTGTTTTCCCTTCTTGGAGGGTTCTGCCTTTAAGGGGGCCTGTTTTCCCTTCTTGGAGGGTTCTGCCTTTAAGGGGGCCTGTTTTTTTCCTTCTTGGAGGGTTCTGCCTTAAAGGCGGTGTACTTTTCCTTATCGGAGAGTTGTGGTCAATCCTCAAGAGGCGGGTGGACAAACAAAAACCCACAAATTCTGACAAACTCCAAGCATTAATTATGCAAGAATGGGCTGCCATCAGTCAGGATTTGGCCCAGAAGTTGATTGACAGCATGCCAGAGCAAATTGCAGAGGTCTTGAAAAAGAAGGGCCAACACTGCAAATATTGATTATTTGCATAAGCTTAATGTAATTGTCAATAAAAGCCTTTGACACTTGTGAAATGCTTGTAATTGTACTTCAGTATCCCACAGAAACATCTGACAAAAAGATCTACAAACATTAAAGCAGCAAACTATGTGAAAACCAATAATTATGTCATTCTCATAACTTTTGGCTGTGACTGTAGGATTTATTTAGTCAAGTCAAACTTTGACATTTCAAATGATGTAGGCATACAATGAAACAAAGTAGTTTTTTTTTTTTTTTATCTGAGTCTTTAAAAACAGCTTTAAACATAAGACAACATAGACACAAGACTATAATGAATAACTAAAAAAATATGCCGTACAAATTAGCGCATATTTATTTGCTTTTGGACTTTGAAACCTGATGATAATGAGGCATGAGGTCTCACTCTTTCTGCCTCCATGGCCATCCTGCTTGGATCATTGGTGGGCATGTATGGTTCCTGGCCGTCCTGCTTGGATCATTGGTGGGCATGTATGGTTCCTGGCCGTCCTGCTTGGATCATTGGTGGGCATGTATGGTTCCTGGTCATCCTGCTTGGATCGACGGTGGGAGCGTGGGGTCCCTGGTCGTCCTGCTTGGATCGACGGTGGGAGCGTGGGGTCCCTGGTCGTCCTGCTTGGATCGACGGTGGGAGCGTGGGGTCCCTGGTCGTCCTGCTTGGATCGACGGTGGGAGCGTGGGGTCCCTGGTCGTCCTGCTTGGATCGACGGTGGGAGCGTGGGGTCCCTGGTCGTCCTGCTTGGATCGACGGTGGGAGCGTGGGGTCCCTGGTCGTCCTGCTTGGATCGACGGTGGGAGCGTGGGGTCCCTGGTCGTCCTGCTTGGATCGACGGTGGGAGCGTGGGGTCCCTGGTCGTCCTGCTTGGATCGACGGTGGGAGCGTGGGGTCCCTGGTCGTCCTGCTTGGATCGACGGTGGGAGCGTGGGGTCCCTGGTCGTTCTGCTTGGATCGACGGTGGGAGCGTGGGGTCCCTGGTCGTCCTGCTTGGATCGACGGTGGGAGCGTGGGGTCCCTGGTCGTCCTGCTTGGATCGACGGTGGGAGCGTGGGGTCCCTGGTCGTCCTGCTTGGATCGATGGTGGGAGCGTGGGGTCCCTGGTCGTCCTGCTTGGATCGACGGTGGGAGCGTGGGGTCCCTGGTCGTCCTGCTTGGATCGACGGTGGGAGCGTGGGGTCCCTGGTCGTCCTGCTTGGATCGACGGTGGGAGCGTGGGGTCCCTGGTCGTCCTGCTTGGATCGACGGTGGGAGCGTGGGGTCCCTGGTCGTTCTGCTTGGATCGACGGTGGGAGCGTGGGGTCCCTGGTCGTCCTGCTTGGATCGACGGTGGGAGCGTGGGGTCCCTGGTCGTCCTGCTTGGATCGACGGTGGGAGCGTGGGGTCCCTGGTCGTCCTGCTTGGATCGATGGTGGGAGCGTGGGGTCCCTGGTCGTCCTGCTTGGATCGACGGTGGGAGCGTGGGGTCCCTGGTCGTCCTGCTTGGATCGACGGTGGGTGCTACATCTGCCTCTTTATCTTGTAGGCAATACAGAGCAGTCATTAGCTCTAACTGACCTTGAATCGCTGGGTGGGGTAGAGCTGAAAGGTCCACACTGAGCATTCTCTTTACTGGGGATGTGCCCAATCAAGTGTGTATGACCCATATTCCAGTTCTGAAATCACACTGCCACCTGTTGTTTGTAGCCTGCCATTGCAGACTGGAGCACTTTTTACTACTGATGGACCACGTTTAAATGAGTGGGGGGGACACCTTCTGACCATCCTGTTCACACGTTTGACGTCAGATCTGAGTCTAGCTTTGTCATGGCTCATAGCATCAAGTTCTCTTTCATTATTGATGGCTGGCTATCTGCATGCATAATGCACACAGCCATCTTCACCTCAGTCTGCTGAGCAGAGACAGGAAGCACTTCGGAACAAGCAGCTCATGGAGCATCGCTTGTCTTCTGCCTTCCTGACAGTGGGACATTCCATCCATGTTGTGCGGGTGGCACATGGGATGTACCATTCCATGGTGAAGTAGATACTCTGGGTCATATTTATTGTTATTTTTCCACGAGTACTGTACCTTGAACAGGAAGTAACAACTTAAAGTCCCCAGTCCTTACCCTGCATCTCAAGCAGCAGGTCTCCTGCATGCCACCTGCATGTTATTTGGCGTTAAACAGCGGTTATGTAGCAAGTGTGGATTTACCTGATTTGCTTTAAAAATGACCCAGCCGGTCGTGGTGGTACAGTACCAGTTGAAAGTTAGGACACACATATCAATAGAAAAGTTTTTGTACTATTCTCTATATTTTAGAATAATTATAAAGACATTAAATCTATAAAATAACATATGTGTTATGCACTGACCAAAATAGTATGAAAGCAGTTCATTTGTTGGGGAGGGGGTGGGCAGCTCTGTGGGTTGGGATGTTGGGACTTTTGTAGATGTTTTAGTACCACCTCTATGATAAGGGTACTGGTGCTGAAGATGTCGTAGTACCACCTCTATGATAAGGGTACTGGTGCTGAAGATGTCGTAGTACCACCTCTATGATAAGGGTACTGGTGCTGAAGATGTCGTAGTACCACCTCTATGATGAGGGTACTGGTGCTGAAGATGTCGTAGTACCACCTCTATGATAAGGGTACTGGTGCTGAAGATGTCGTAGTACCACCTCTATGATGAGGGTACTGGTGCTGAAGATGTCGTAGTACCACCTCTATGATGAGGGTACTTGTGCTTTAAAAATTGGTCATTTAAAAATACATTTTCTCTCCTCTTTGGAACAGGGTACCGTTATAATAATGTAAAATGCATCTTCTTACCTTTTCAGCCACCAGCTGCCTCTGATGCAGCTAATTGAATATTTCTGAAGGTGATGGGTGGGACACTAATGCCTTACAGGGAGAGGTTACTGGATGTCATGCGTGAGCTAAACTATCTCCTCTGCCGGCTACCATCTGACATTACCCGCTGGAGCTTCTCTGTGATTGGCCCCGAAGCCATCGAGCTGTCACTTTCCGACACGAGCACAGTGCGTCAGGAGCGGGACTCAAGGAGCTGAACAGCAGGGTCCCACGTCTTTTGCTCACATAATTTGCACCGTTGTCTTCCTCATCCCTCTGATGGGGCAGATTACCCGCACGTTCACAGTCAGTATGTTCCATAAGTGGTCACCTTGGCCTTAGCGGCTCCATGTGCTGGAAGTATGCAGTTTCCTTCATTTGAACCCAGCGCTTCTTGCTTTTCAAACTGTAAAAATAAATTTATCGATGCCTTTCCTGGTTTGACTGCATCAGAGAGCTTGATATTAAATGTTGCGACAACGTTACAAATTAGCCAACTTGATTGTGTGGGAGATGATTTAGATGCCATCTAAAGACGTTTGCCTCCAGTACAGATCATGTGCGCCATGGTCCCTGTTATTTTTATGATCACCTTAGGGGGGCGCTCCGAGCATTAGTTAGGGTTTATTCCTCCAGAGTCACTGTGAATTGCACTGTTTATTTCTGGTATTCGATTTAATGGATAGAGTTGATCTCCATCTTGTAACTGTAGAGTCATGCTGTGTGCTAATTGAGTGCAGAGGGTAATGCACCAGTGAGAACAGCATAATATTTAAGGAACTGTTAACAATTGTGACATTATATATAGGGATGGGCCGGTCCACATTTTTTCAGTTCCGTTCCGATTCCGATACACAACTGCTGATACTGATACAGATTCCGATACAAGAGCACTTTATACTTTGTTATACTTTATATATTAATTTTTTCAAGCTAGTAAATACAGAGGGAAAAATGTATGACAAAAAATATTTAATTAGGCTACTACTAGAGGTGGGCGATAAATCGATTTTATTGACTTCAATTGTATGAGATTAAAACTAGAAACTGTGAACTGGATGGAGTTAAATAACAAAACTGTTGAAGAGGCATGGGAATTTTTTAAAAGCACATTATTGCAAGTGCATGAGGACTTTATACCTGTTTCCAGGAAGAATAAATCTAGGAAATTGCAACCTAGGTGGTTTACTAGGGAAATAAAGTATAAAGTAAGGAGGAAAAGGGCTTTGTTCCAGAAATGGAAAATAATTGATGCTGACAGAATAAAGCAAGAGTATCTAAATCTACAGGCTGAAGTAAAAAATGACATTAGACGAGCTAAAAGGAATGTCGAAAGGAAGATCGCATTGGAGGCTAAGGACGACGTTAAAAGTTTCTTCCAGTATTTTAACTCTAAAAGAGCTCTAAAAGCTGAAATTACTAATCTGCAGGATAGTAAGGGTCTTATAATTGAAAACGACATTGATATAATAAATGAGTTCAATGATAGTTTTGCACGAGTATTCACTGTTGAGGACACTAGTAACTTACCAGTGCTTATTACTAATCCAACATCGTCTATAACTAATATATATATATATATATATATATATATATATATATATATATATATAACTGAAGCTGATGTTTTGCAAAGCCTAGCTAAGCTCAAAATAAATAAATCACAGGGCCCTGATGGCATCTTACCTATAGTGTTAAAAGAGATGAGGGATATTATTTGCCTACCCTTAACTTTACTGTTTCAAAAATCCTTATCTGAAGGTGTGGTACCTTCTGATTGGAAGCATGCCAACATAACGCCCATTTTCAAAAAAGGGGATAGAAGTAATTTGTCAAACTATAGGCCAATCAGTCTAACTTGTATAACTGGTAAAGTTATGGAGGTTATAATCAAAGAGAAAATGGTAGATTATAACATTTTGAGGGATAGCCAGCATGGATTTAGGAGAGGTAGATCCTGTTTAACAAATCTGTTAGACTTTTTTGAGGAAGCTACTCAGGAAGTTGATGATAAGAAGGCCTATGATGTCATCTACTTAGATTTCCAAAAGGCTTTTGATGTTGTCCCCCACAAGAGGCTCTCACTTAAACTCAAAGCGACAGGTATTTTAGGAACTGTAGCGACCTGGATTGATAACTGGTTAACGGATAGGAAGCAGCGAGTAGTTATAAGAGGCTCAATGTCACAGTGGGCCTGCGTTCATAGTGGGGTACCGCAGGGTTCAATTTTAGGACCACTATTGTTCCTAATTTACATAAATGATATAGACACCAATATATACAGTAAACTGGTGAAATTTGCAGATGACACCAAGGTGGGTGGTGTAGCAGATACTGAACTAGCGGCTTAGCAGCTACAGCGGGATCTTAATTTAATTAGTGACTGGGCCGACACCTGGCAGATGAAATTTAACATAGACAAATGTAAGGTACTCCATGTAGGGAGCAGAAATATAAAGTACAGGTATTTTATGGGACCTACTGAAATAAAGGTAGCTGATTATGAGAAAGACCTTGGTGTGTATGTTGATGCTTCCATGTCTCATTCTCGCCAGTGCGGGGAAGCAATAAAAAAGGCCAATAGGATGTTGGGGTATATCTCCAGGTGTGTGGAGTTTAAGTCAAGGGAGGTAATGCTAAGATTATACAATTCCTTGGTGAGACCTCACCTAGAATATTGTGTGCAGGTTTGGTCACCATATCTTAAAAAGGACATTGCGGCCTTAGAAAAGGTGCAGCGTAGGGCCACAAGAATGATTCCTGGTCTTAGAGGAATGTCATACGAGGAGAGGTTAGTTGAGCTAAATCTGTTCAGCCTCAAGCAAAGGAGACTGAGGGGGGACATGATCCAGGTCTATAAGATTCTAACAGGTTTGGATGCTGTTCAACCGAATAGTTACTTCAGCATTAGTTCAAATACAAGAACTCGTGGCCATAGGTGGAAATTAGCGGGAGAACATTTCATAAGAACATAAGAAATTTACAAACGAGAGGAGGCCATTCGGCCCATCAAGCTCGTTTGGGGAGAACTTAACTAATAGCTCAGAGTTGTTAAAATCTTATCTAGCTCTGATTTAAAGGAACCCAAGGATTCAGCTTGCACTACGTTATCAGGAAGACTATTCCATACTCTGACTACACGCTGTGTAAAGAAGTGCTTCCTCAAATTTGTTTTAAAATGTTCTCCTGCTAATTTCCACTTATGGCCACGAGTTCTAGTATTTAGACTGATATTGAAATAGTCATTTGGCTGAACAGCATCCAGACCCGGATTTAAGGAAGCACTTCTTTACACAGTGTGTAGTCAGAGTATGGAATAGTCTTCCTGATAACGTAGTGCAAGCTGAATCCTTGGGTTCCTTTAAATCAGAGCTAGATAAGATTTTAACAACTCTGAGCTATTACGTTCTTCCCAAGCGAGCTCGATGGGCCGAATGGCCTCCTCTCGTTTGTATAGTTCTTATGTTCTTATGATTAATTCGAATTTACAGTTCAGGATGATGTGTTTTTATGAAAATCGATTTTATTACTCATTTTACACGCGAGCGCCAAAAGCAGAACTAATGTGACGCACCGTTCTTCACGGGTAAATTAGCGCGGCGCACCCAAACATTCTAGCGCAGGGGTGGCCAATCTTAAGCGCGAAGGACCGGTGTGTATGCGGGTTTTCGCTGCAACTCCCTAATTAGATTACTAATTAGAGGACTGATTGGCTGAAGAGTCCTCACACCTGGGTTTGAACAGCTGACCTACAGGTTATCCCAAAAACCTGCATACACACCGGCCCTTTGCGGATACGATTGGCCACCCCTGCTCTAGCGGATTCAGAAACAACATGGCAATGGTTCGGTTTTGCACCATCGGACACAGACCAAACACGTCCTCGTTGCAAAGTCTGTTGCAACCAAAGGAAGCAGCAAGACAAATTTATTCCAGCACCTAAAGCAGAAGCACGCAGCGGAGTTGGAGAAGTGCAGCTCCCAGCGAAATGAAAATACCTGCAGCACCAGCACAACATCCAAAGTTAAGCAAGCAACCATCCCTGACACGTTTTCGAACTGTGTGCCGTATAAGAATCGGGCACGGTGGAAGGCGATATCAAACACTGTCACGATGTATATTGCAAAAGACATGGTGCCCATACATACTGTGGAAAAGCCGGGATTCATTAACATGCTAAAAGTTTTTACAAGTTTCTAAAAGTGTTTACAATGGCGTGGTCTGCCATCTCACTTACATTCATCTTTTTTGGCTTGTCAGATTGCACTTTAACTCTAACGTAAAAAAATAAAGTTAAAACTTGTTTTGAACCATTTATTTGTCATCTGTAGTTTGATTTTGAGTAGGGGAGGGGAAAATAGATTAAAATTGAAAATCAGATTTATTGTGAAAAAAATCGGAGATTTTATTTCTAGGATATATCGCCCAGCTCTAGCTACTACAAACGTACATAACGTACTGTACCACCTCGTTTGTATGTCTTGTTTTAACCGTTTCTGAGGCATTTGCAGTTCAATATGAAATATACACAAGTGACGAAAGCTTAAAATTTTAATACAATTTTTCTCCCATTGGCGTCAGCTCAGTTACACTGTGTTTCGATGGCAGCCCCTCTTGTATCACAAGCTGCAACGAGTTTGCAAGACAGTCCAAGTTAGCGACTCCCAATTTATCCATTACTTTTTTTGTCTGACACAGTTGCATGCGCTTTAAGTGGGATTGTCCATTAAACGCTATTCCCACCTCTCAAAACTTTATTTTACAAAGATTGCAAATCGCTGTGCTACTGGTTTCTGTTAAAAGCGTAAAATAGTCCCAGATCCTCACGTCTTGCGCTCCTCGTACTGCGAAGGGTATGCGCATGACGTCACAGCAGGCGGAAGTCACTGTACTCACACCCACTGAGTAGCAAAAAAGACTGAGGGGCAGCAACACATGTAAAATGGCAAAGAGCTGTCGTGCGATTGATTGTACAAATAAATTTAACACAAAATAGGAGCTATCTTTTTAGAGATTGCCAAAAACTAAATAAGTAAGTATAGGACATGGATCGGTCACGCATGGCCAATACCCGATTCGTCAAATAGGTCTGGATCGGCGCCAATACTGAATATCGGATCGGTGCATCTCTAATTACAGATATAGGACAGGACAGGTTGAATTGAGCTACACTAAAAAATGTTTTTATTGACAGAGGGTTACAGAGAGAATCCCTCTGGATAGCTGTTTCACACAAAGCCATTAACCAGGGATGGCTGATAGGGCAAAATATTTTATCATGATCATTGTTTCATATCAAGCAATATGAATAATTATTGTGGTATAATCCAAGTCATTATTTCTTTACTTCAATGCTTCACTTTTACAGTTTTGAGTTTTTCTGATTATGATGTCCAAATTGGTTTACCATTAGTTATGGAGCCTGCGACGGGTATACTGACAAATTACATCAACAAGAGACTCATACCTCGATGGAATTTGTATTAAAAAAAATAGTACCTTATCACTTTCAATTATGCTTGAAAACAAGACTGTTTAGTCTGTATCACGATACTCATGATATTCAAATCAAAGACCAGAATGTTAATTTAACAATATTACTGCTGTCTCGCCTAGCCCTGTGGTTAAACATGTAACATAATATACTGTTACGGCTACTATAATGAAGCCCTTTGTGGGAGAGCCCCCTAGTGGACTTCCATTGTATTGATCTGCAGGCCTTGGAAGCAGAAAGCCCAGGCTTACTTCCATGTTCTGCCATCCTGTCTGAATCGGGTATGTGCGCCTTCGCTAGCCCAGGCTGCCGTCACGGCCCCCCTCATGGCCTGGCCAGCGTCAGCGGTGAAGGGGACGATGTACAATGGACAGTGGTTGGCTGGGGGGAGGGCACAGTGGGGGGAGGCGTAGCCAGTACAGACACACACACCCCCCCCCCAGGGATATAAATCACATGGTGCTGCCATCGTCTGGGAGACTAGTCTTCTTGATACAGGAAGGATAAGGGAGCCCCCATGGTAAAGGTGAGTGGGGCGATTTTCTCTCTGTGCCTGTGACCAGAAGATCACGGATTCAAATCCCATGTTTGGCAGAGTATCCACTTCTCCATTGTGTCCTTGAACAAGATCCTTAACACCCTGAAAAATGCTGCAGGGTTACTGGATAGACAGCTGATCCTGTGCTTGGGCCCCAAGTGTCGCTCTCACCTGTGTGTATGTGTCTTTAAAGAAAAGAGCACGATGAGACATGTGAAAACTAACACATTCCAGTGTCCCTCTACTCACACGTGTACACATGGCAGATAAAGCATGATGTAGTCTCATTTAAACTGACCCACCCAAAGCAGTGACAGCGGGACATTGATGGTTTCTTGAGGAGCTCAGCATCCCTGGAAGACGGCCATTGGGGATGATGCCGTTCCTGCGTGGTATTTGGGGCAGTGAGTCACTCATGGAAAGCAGATCGCACTGGGGCTCGGGTCGAGCCAAGTCTCAAACTGGGACTTTATTTTGGCCCCTGCATTGCCAACATCAGCAACCCCATTAATGCCTCTCTCTCTGAATCCCCCCATTGCAGATCCAGTTTGCCGACCAGAAACAGGAGTTCAACAAGAGGCCCACGAAAATTGGGCGACGCTCACTGTCCCGGTCCATCTCACAGTCCTCCACAGATAGCTACAGCTCAGGTAATGGAGATGCACACCCTGGACAGCATCAGCAGCAGGATGTGATCCGCTCCCGTAGCCGCTTTGCCCGAGACCCCGGTCTGTGTCGATATAGTTCCGGTACTGACACACGCACCCAGCAACCATGACAGACCATGTAGCGTGCCCGCGTCCCCAGTCTCATTCTGGTACTGACACACACGCACCCAGGACAACATCAGCAACAAGCCGTGATCCGCTCTCTGTCACTGTGCCCGAGTCCCTGCTCTGTGCCGAGCTTCTCGTTCTGGTACTGACACACACACCCGGGACAGCATCAGCAGCAAGCCGTGATCCGCTCTCATAGCCGCTGTTCCCGACTCCCTGGTCTATGCCGAGCTTCTCGCCCCCGCCGTTCTGGTACTGATACGGGTGTGGCGACTTCTCGGCGCTCATCCTGCAGCTGCCTCCTACACAGACAGCTCTGACGATGAGACGTCCCCACGGGACAAGCAGCAGAAGAACTCCAAGGGGAGCGCAGACTTCTGCATCAAGAATATCAAACAGGCCGACTTCGGGCGCCGGGAGATCGAGATTGCAGAGCAAGGTGAGTGGCATGGAGCTTCAGGATGGGGGGGCGGGGGCAGTGCAGGTGCAGAAGGTACATGTACATTTAGCTTGCCGTCCACAGCCCGCGAGGGCCGTATGTTGACTTGCAGACAGATGTGGGCTCAGATCTGTCCACACTTCCTGCCACTTCCTGTGACAGAGAGTCGCGCTGCTTGCTCTCCCACTGCATTCCGGTCTAATCGGGCTGGGCCGTGTGCTGAGTGCAGTGCTGCTCTCCCACTGCATTCCGGTCTAATCGGGCTGGGCCGTGTGCTGAGTGCAGTGCTACTCTCCCAATATCTCTGAACATCAGTTCCCAAGCGATTAGAGTCAGTGGTGGGCCCTGGGGCAACAATGGACCATCCTCCCCCCCCATTTCCAAGGTCACACCTAGGGCTTGCCCCCCCCTTTCCAAAGTCACACCTAGGGCCTGCCCCCCCCCAAAGTCACACCTAGGGCCTGCCCCCCCTTTCCAAAGTCACACCTAGGGCCTGCCCCCCCTTTCCAAAGTCACACCTAGGGCCTGCCCCCCCTTTCCAAAGTCACACCTAGGGCCTGCCCCCCCCCAAAGTCACACCTAGGGCCTGCCCCCCCTTTCCAAAGTCACACCTAGGGCCTGCCCCCCCCCAAAGTCACACCTAGGGCTTGCCCCCCCCTTTCCAAAGTCACACCTAGGGCCTGCCCCCCCCCAAAGTCACACCTAGGGCCTGCCCCCCCCCCAAAGTCACACCTAGGGCCTGCCCCTCCCCCCCCCCAACAGGCCTGGCTGCAGGGCGGGACCCCAGTCTCCCCAGTCTGTGTGGGGTCACATCGTCCTTACTGTCCATCATAGGGGTCTGTGTGAATCTCACTTTGCCCGAGACCCTCAGAGGCACCCTCAACGTCACTGGGGGGGGCGTCAACCAGTCCACCTGTGATTAAAGTCATGCGTAAGAGTGTATTAAGAGCACAGAGTGTGTGTGTGTGTGTGTGCGTGTGTGTACACTAAGGGTCCCTGTGTGTTTCTGCTCCCCACAGAGATGCCAGCTCTAACGGCTCTTCGCAAGAGAGCCCAGGGTGAAAAGCCTCTGGCAGGAGCCAAGGTGGTGGGCTGTACCCACATCACCGCCCAGACTGCTGTGAGTATGCCCATATTCGCACACACACACACACGGGTCAGAGAGGAGGAGCCTAAACAAGCCCCACGCCCCACAGGTGCTGATGGAGACTCTCTCGGCTCTGGGAGCTCAGTGCCGCTGGGCTGCCTGCAACATCTACTCTACCCAGAATGAGGTAGCTGCTGCTCTGGCTGAGGCGGGTGAGTGTCTTCCATGCCCGCCCCCACCCTGCTCATGACCACACCCCCTTCCATGGACCCCACACAGTCAGTGTAACTGCAGATGAGCCCTGCTTATCAGTGTGACGTACATTGCATGCTGTCCCTCTGCTCAGGGATCTCAGTGTTCGCATGGAAGGGCGAGTCGGAGGACGACTTCTGGTGGTGCATCGATCGCTGTGTCAACCTGGAGGGCTGGCAGCCCAACATGGTGGGTCCCTCTCCCACACCGATTCTGCAGGCTTTCTTCATGAGCCTCGGCCTTGCCCCTTAACACAAACACAGCACAGGGGGTTGTGGTGAAGGAAGGCAAATTGCAGTTTGCAGATATACTATCAGGGATGTGTATTGATGTTCCTCACCTCGCACAGCACAGTGTGTGAGAAGCCCTGACTTCCAGTCCAGTTTGCTACTTATCGAGAGTTTCTGAATCGGTGTCTCTCAGTAGTCTCTCTGTTTTGGCAGATCCTGGATGACGGAGGCGACTTGACCCACTGGATCTACAAGAAGTACCCCAACATGTTTAAGAAAATAAAGGGAATCGTGGAAGAGAGTGTCACTGGGGTTCACAGGTATGGACAGTACCGAGCAGCCTTTTCTTGACAGGGGGCGATTTGAGTTCAGTCCTTCATCCAGCTTCACAGTAGCCCCCCTCCCCCCACACACTACACCACCTTCCTATGCTCCTCTTTTCTCAGGCTGTACCAGCTGTCTAAGGCCGGCAAATTGTGTGTTCCTGCTATGAACGTCAACGACTCCGTGACCAAGCAGAAATTTGATAACCTGTACTGCTGCCGTGAGTCCATCCTGGACGGGTAGGTGGAGCGACGAGGGTGTTAGTGAGACAAGAGCGATTTGGGGGGGGGGCTGGACATGCCTGATTCAGTGACCCTGCTTGCCTGCGCCCCCACAGGCTGAAGCGGACCACAGATGTGATGTTTGGGGGGAAACAGGTGTTGGTGTGTGGATACGGAGAGGTGATGTTCCGGCTATCACACTGCAGCCTAGTTAGTTTGTTAGCCTTAGGGTGAAGTAACCAACTAACTTAGAAATTCTGCTGGCACCAGTGTGAATTTTCTTGTACCGTAACGTTGGTAATCTACTAAACTGTATATTTTTAGGTCACCAGTTTTTAACATTATTCATCAGGCATCTTTCTCATTTTTCTCCCATTGTCACAATATTTTGTTTAGATTTTGTATCAGTCAGTTGGTAATTTAATCTTAGATGCCACCAGCTGAAAGTCATGGATGCTGGTCATAGCAGGAAGTAGCAGTTGGCCAATCACAGGCCCTGCTGCCAACCACGCGTGTTCTATGTGGCCGCAGGTCGGCAAGGGCTGCACGGCTGCTCTGAAAGCCATGGGTGCCGTCGTGTACGTGACCGAGATCGACCCCATCTGTGCTCTGCAAGCCTGGTATGTGCGGCCGGCTTTCCGGGAAGATTATCTCACCATTATGATGGATGGTTGGTAAACAAAGGGCTAGAGCAAGGGGGTGGAGTTTGATCGTCAGGTGTTGGGTGGGTTAAGTGCTTTAGCGAGAGGTAACCAGGGTAGTTAAACCTGTGTGTGCCTGGCCCTCCTTCAGCATGGATGGCTTCCGACTGGTGAAGCTGAATGAGGTCATCAGACAAGTGGACATTGTCATCACCTGCACAGGTAGTTCTCTAGGGTATGGCAGGTCCTCCCATCACGGGGGCCATGTGGCCTACTCACGCAGCTCACCACACGTTCTCCACCTCTCTCTTCAGGCAATAAGAACGTGGTGGTCCGGGAATACCTGGATCGCATGAAGAGTGGCTGTATCGTGTGTAACATGGGCCACTCCAATACGGAGATTGACGTGGTACGTAGGCCGCAATCTGCAGAGTAACACCCACAGGCCCCTCCCCCTCAGGTCCCTCCTCTTCAGGTTCCTCCCCCATATACCCCCCACCTCCATCAGACTCCACCCCCATATGCCCCTCCCCCACCCAATATGATTGACAGATTCCCCCCCCCCCCCCCCCCCCCATGTCCCGCTTCCCAGGCCAGCCTGCGCACGCCCGAGCTCACCTGGGAGCGTGTGAGGTCACAGGTGGACCATGTCATCTGGCCCGACGGCAAAAGGATTGTACTGCTAGCTGAGGTGAGAATTCAGCCCTGGCTCATACCTGTCAAGTTTTGGATTTGAAAATAAGGGAAATTTTCCGGCTCCCACCGCGAGCCACCCCACCCCCCCAACCAAGCTCCAGTATCCCTTACATTCTAAGACAGGTGTACAAGAAATCTAAAATAACCACTTCTCATTTACATTTTATTTTCATTACACATTTTCTTTTAATTTCTCATGTTCACTCATGTGGTTCTCTGGCATTCACTATAATGACTTATTATACAGATTTGTTGCAGACTTTGTATCCTTGTTGAAGTCGTTACAGAAGGTGAAAGTAACGTTGTTTTTGGCACACAGCATTGCCATTTTAACCTCCACATTTATGACCTGGTTAATGTTGTAAATGACCTGCAGGCTACTGCAGGTGGCAGTTCTCGTGAGGCTACTGGCAGTTCGGTTTGGAGAGGCAAAGGAATTTTTTTGAAATGATGATATAATACGGGAGATTTACGGGAAAATACTAATACGGGAGGACGGCGGGAAAGAGGGGTAAAATACGGTAGTTTCCCGGCCAAAATGGGAGACTTGACAGCTATGGTCTGGCTCCAGGTGAGCTGGAGGAGAGGCTGAGTGGCAGCACACTGCATGCTGAGGAAAGTTCCCGGCAGTCTGCATTGTAGAGGGCAGTCTGTTTTATAAGGATGGTCTCGGTTTAATGTGGAAAAGCAAGAAGACAGATTTAAGTCAATTTTCTGTGTGTGTGTGTGTGTGTGCGTGTGCGCGCATGCACCTATGGCCTGTGTGTGTGTGTCTGTGTCCACAGGGCCGTCTTCTGAACCTAAGCTGCTCCACAGTGCCCACATTCGTGCTGTCCATCACTGCTACCACTCAGGTAAGCTGGAGAGGGTTTCTTTGAAGGGTATGAGGTCAGCCTTTTGATTCCCTTATGCTCTGCTGAATCGGTGACCGAAATGAAGGTTTCCAATGACTCACTGCTCTGTGTCACAAAGGCTCTGGCGCTGATTGAGCTCTTTAACGCTCCTGAGGGACGCTACAAACAGGATGTCTATCTGCTGCCCAAGAAAATGGGTAAGGGCCTCATGCTATTAACCTTTACTCAGAGCAAACTTTTTGGCCCTCCTGCCTTCTGGTGGTTGCTTTTACTGCACTCTGTTTATGGCTCCCCATGCAAATTTAGTCACATTCTGTATTTTTTCATGAAATGATTATGGTTTTCTTTTTTGTTAAGGAAACCAATTCCCCAAAATTGTGGCTATTCTTTTCATGTATGGTAATAAAACTGATTACCGGAGTGTCTGTCTACCTCAGTGACTCTCACTCAAAGGTTCTTTCACTGGGAAGTTCTTGAGCTTTTACTGAGTTTAACCCAGGTCACACTTTCAGTCAAACTGTGTTCAGGGTATCAGCAGAAGACCCAGAGTGCTCAGCATCATGACACAGCACACAGCTGGCGCCGGTCACTGACCATCCGCATCTCAGCTTTCCAGCTACAGTCAGTCGCTCCTTCCCTTTCAGATGAGTATGTGGCCAGTCTTCACCTTCCTGCGTTCGACGCCCACTTGACCGAGCTGAGTGACGAGCAAGCGAAGTACCTGGGGTTAAACAAAAACGGCCCCTTCAAGCCAAACTACTACAGGTATGGGGCCCCACTCCACTACATCGGTGTTTCTCAACCCAGTCCTTGGGGACCCCCAGTCCACATTTTTGCTCACTCCCTGGTCTCAGCCAATCAAGAACACCGAATGCAGATCTGCTGGGAGCTGGAACGTGGACTGTCTAGGGGGGGGTCCCCAGGGACGGGGTTGAGAACCACTGCACTGCATGACGAGTCGTCATGCTGCTAATTTAAAGCGTTACTGGAATATCACTCTAATGCTCCTTCTGCTCTAAGGATGACGTAACTGAGATGTTTAGTGCTTTTGTTTTTTTGTACCTTGCCTGTATGACTAAGTCAGAAAGAAAATACATACTGTATAATACAGTAACAACATTATACACCCTCCACAAAAAATGAATAAATAAAGGCTTGAGCTGCCGTTCTTTCCACTGGCAGGTATTAAACCTGAGGGCACCGGGGGGGACACTGAAGAAGCCCTGGACATGTGGAGGGCCCCCCCACACTCAGCTGACTTGTCTCGCCCCCCCCCCCCCCCCCCCCCTCTGGAGATTTCACATCTTTAGGGCACTGTACAGTTGGCGAGCTCTTCCTGCTGCTGGGACCCCCCTGTCCTCCACCCACGCCCCCCCCCTCTCTTGTCCCTGTTCATCCTGTGCAGGCCCTTCGCAAATTTGGCCTTAAATTCAAAAATCCAGAAAACAGTTATGATGCATCTTTTTCAGGCTGATTGTCTTCATTTTTTTGTTCATTTGTTTTGTTTCTATCTTCCCACCTTGGTCACTGGAGTTTATACATGGTGCCAGGCCGAGGGTGGCTGGGTTCGCATATTTATTTATTTTTAAGAGATATCTGTTTTTAAAGCTCCTCTCCTCGTCTGGACAGATGTAGTATGTTATTGAGTTTGCGGACTGGACCCCTGGTGTCCTTATCACACGGACACTGCAAAGACAGCTTCTCTGCTCAGTGCTGCCGAAGCTGCTCATGTTTCATTCATTATTGTTCTGTTCTCTGACGCTCTAAAGTTTCCCTTCCTCTGAATTTTTCGTGATGCCTGTGATTCAGGTAGACAGATTTATCCGTAAGAGCCCGTGCTGTAATGTTATTTTAATTTAGCATATTTAAATAGCTAATGATACAACAACATGAAGTGTACAGAAACATTTTGTAAAGAAATGTAAGACTCTATTTTCCTCCATTGTTATTTCTTTGTTATGAATATGTTCTCATAAGAAAAAGTAATTACTCTTAAGTGTAAATTTCACTTGTAGAATTCAGTGTGCTGAAGTCATCATTTCAACGATAAAATGAAAAATCATGGGGGGGGATTTACTTCTGGTAAGATGGACTCTGTTTAAGAATTTTGTTTGTGAACTGTTTAGACATCATGTAAATGTTGAATTTATGTTTGCTGTGTCTGGAAAATTTGGCCATTCCGGATGATTTTGGTTAAATTCTTTTGGACAAAGGAAACTGCCTGAAAATGTTTCATCCTAATAACATTCCCATGATGTGTCTTATTGGCTCGTTGGCCTCTTTCAATCTCACGTTTTTCCAGACATTCCCATACTAGTCCCTAAGTTTCCCTTGTTCACCTCTGTAATTGCACTTTTATGTTTTTGTGCCCATTCTGTGCGTCAGTGGGTTATATAATTGAAAAGTGATTAGGCACAAATTAAGACATTTTGTCCAGTTCATGTACTCCCACCCGCAGCATTTTTATTATTATTTTACAATAATTTTTAATCGCAGAATTTATGTTTCCGGTTATTCTTGGTATGACTACTTGTACACCAGACCTGCGCGCCCACATGCGATCCTTACGTGTGATGCACGATGTATACGCTGCGTTGTCCTTTAGCGCCATCGTGTGGGAGAGGTTAACAGCAGCACCTCTAACGCAAAGTGGATCTGAAATTCACTCCGAAAACGACCGGTTAAATTTTTAGTTTTAAAGTTGTACAGGTTTAAAAGGTTTGAAATATTTCAAGTGATTATAGGTAATGAGCAATAAAGATTCTGTAATCTAAAAATAAAGAAATAGACTGTGAATAATCTATGGCTTATGTTTCGTTTTTTTTAGCTGTTTTTATTCGGCGTATTTTCACCCCCTTGGCGGATTTTCTAACTACCCATGGGCATTGCAAAGGAATGGTATTGCAACCGGGGACGGATTACGGACCGGGCCAGCGGGGCCGCTGCTCAGGGGCCCTTGGGGTGCAGGGGGCCCATGGGGCCCCTAGCCCAAAACAATTTGCAACGCTTATCAACAATGTATTTTTGTTCGTCTATTTTAGAGGGCCTACATTCTTTGATCCTCTGCCTACAAGGGCCCCTGACCCTATAGGGCCTCTGATGGAAACATGGAGGGAGGGCGTTTGGCTGCCAAGGGCCCTTGAATTGTGGTGGTGGTGGTGGGATGGGGTGGGGGCCCTCGCGAACGTTTTGCCCAGGGGCCCACACAACCCATAATCTGTCCCTGATTGCAACCCCCCCCCCCCCCCACACACACACACACGTTTTGGTGTGACATCGCATTTTACGTTAAAACTTGAAATAATTGACATACTATTGATGTAAAGGAAATGAGGAAATGCATGAAGTTAATTATGATTTGGTCCTTTTTCGAAGGGAAATTACCTTCCCCTCATTTTCTCAATTTCTTCTGATTTGTGAAACGTCACCATGCGCAAAATAGTTAACTTGATTTTGTTTTCATCTAGATATCTACGGCTGGGCGAATCACTTTTTTTTAAGAACCCATGTGAATGATGACCACATTTTTTTCCCCTTGTACTTATTACTCTATATCGTAACTTTACATGCAAATCTGAGGCATACAGCGGAATTCTCAATGTCTACCTATTTAACAAGTATATAAGGAGTAGACTCCAAATTATTTTTATATAGCGCCTTTCACAAGATAGTTGTGCCAAGGCACTTTACGTTGGTGTGTTGTGACTCATTATGACATCATAAAGGCAGTATGTATATACCTACACAGCGATACCTTTTCTAGGTATTCCAGTGATGATTGCAGTTTCCCTCAGCTAGTTGTTGGTGTAACTTCAGCCTCTATACAATGAACATTTCCTGAAAACATACCGACCCATTCAGAGCCGCCGGACACAGACACGCCAGCTCACTTCCAGACCGTCCCCAAGGCAACCACACGTCAACAGAGGCTGGCCCTCGTCAATGAAAGCCGGAGCATTAAGTAACGGAAGGAAAGTTATCAATTCTTTTGAACTTACCTGGAATTTTGCAGAGCCCTTCCAGTCGGTATAGTACATTTGGAAACGTAATGACAACCCCGATCATCCTGTGATACTTTTGTGTAAATTGCAAGTTTCAGTGATTGCTGACTGATTGTAATTGATTTTGAGTTTGGCGTAATATGGCATACTGATTTCCACCGATAACTGTAGTTACAAAAAAAAAATACAGTAAAATATATTCTCTGTACTACTAGTCTTTCGGGTAAATCTAAATATATCAGCCGTGGAAATATCGAATTAAACTGGAATAAAGAGGCCTGACTAGATCAGGAGTTTTCAAATACTGACCATGACAGACTATCAACCATCAAAGACAATCAAACCGTTTACCTGATTTTTGCAGACTGCGAATTGTGATGAAACAGAATAACTGAATAAAGTTGACAGAATGGTAATTGATTTCCATTCATTTAAAAGCCAGTATTATACATTAGTGTATTATTATGCTCCTTTATGCATTCTCATATATTGTATAATCACATAGTTTGGCAGATAGCTGTTCCGAACGTAATCTATGTAATGAAAGTTTAAATAATTGAAGATACAAGTGGTGTAAGAGGAGGAATTACTACAACAAACGGCCGTTAGGTTACTAATACATGTTCATGTGTTTTCTACAGCCTACAAAAACCAGAACATCAAAACTGCAAAGTGCTGAACCAACCAAAAAGAACAAGCGGAAAATCTCGTCCAAAAAGAGATCATTGAATGTCAAGTCCGCCGAAAAAGAAGGTGACATATTCAGCGCAGCTGCTATGGAGAACGTTTACTACATCGCCCATAATGCAGTGGACTGCTTACAATTCAGAGGATTTGGCAGGTCAAAAGCACCAAAGAAAAAGGAAAAGAAAGGCAAACTACATACAAGTAAACAATAGACGTCAAACCATACTCGTGCCAATACATTTTTTCTCTTATTTTTGTTTTTAAAATCTGCGTATTGCTTTTGGTTCAATGAAGAAATGTGCCCTCTAAGATGTTCAGCAACTTTGTAAAATATGACTGTTCATTTGACACTAAAGTATTTCCAAATGAATTAAGCGATTTCATCTCAAGATATGTATCTGATAAAAGCATTTCCGTGTGGCTAATAATTCATGTTACTTAATTGAATCGTCAGCAAAAAATATTAGCTGGATTGTATGTTTTTAGTTGTAAACCTATATTTTGTCCTAACGACTGTTTGTTTTATAAACCTCGTCCAGTCCTTATATCAATATTTTGGATTAACCTCAGTTGATACTGTGATACAGTATTTCTCTTTGTGGGACCCGAGCATGAAGCTGCTTTGACAGTCCCTTAGGCTCAGGTACACACAGACGTGCATGCACATTCACATTAAAGACACTGACTTGAAGAGTTAGGCAGCTACAAGAAAGCATTAAACTGGCTTCCCATCGTCGCCCACCGAGAGGCTGTTTCCCCCGAAATGCCCCGAGCAGCTCTTCCCCGCCGCCTTCCCTCCCCAGCATGGCGCCCGTGTCCGTGACGGCCGCTCCGTGACGTGTTGAAGCCCCAGGTCCCCGGCTGCGATGCGCCGCTGCGCCCCTGCTCTTTGTCCTGCATTAGCGCTCGGATTGCCAACCCCGTAACGCACGGCGCAGGCCCGGAGCAGCGCAGCCGCTCTGAGGTTAGTGCCCTACCGCGCAATCTCCAGCTATTTCAGCCCCGGCGCAGCCGCAGCAAAGAACCCGGCAGCGGCGGCTCGGTGGAGGGACGGGGGGTCCGCGCCGACGCGGAACGATAGCGGGGGTTTCGCCGATTGTGGGGCGCCGTTTTGCGAGCGGACTCAGGTTAAAGCGCCGATAAAGGAGGAGGAAGCATAAGCGCAGGCAGGCCACTCTAGGCCCCCATCTGCTGTTGCCTAACGGCGGCGGGCGGTGCTGCGGTCGCTAGCATCCCTTCGGATATACTAATGGCGATCGCGTCACGGCATTTTATTAATGGGGACATGTCAGAAATAATTCGATGTGCGTTTTAACACCCATAACATGCTCTTCCCGTTTTTACGTACACTGGGTGCTAAGATGCATTGCGGTGAGCGTGTTAACGATCCAGCCGGCGGTCTCTTTGTCTCATTAATAACAGCTAAGGGCGCTCTGTAATTCCTTAGTTTTATTAATACCTTTAGGTTGATTGTTGGCCGTAACAGAAGTGGCGTATGCAACGCTGGCTCGCTGGGAACCGCTTAAGGATGCGACCAGCAACCGGTCTCATGCCGCCGCCCGCAGCCTTAGTGTGGATGACAGCGCTTCCTCCGGCCTCTTCGCTCCCGATCGCGAAGAAAAAACACTTAATTTGGGGTCGCGATCTGCGGGAGGCTGCGGGCTGGCGCCTTGACGCCCGAAGAACCGGATGTACTCGGTTGGTTTCGAAGTGAGGCGCTTCTCCGTTTGGTGGCCGCCGGTCGAGGAAGCGTGCCTGGGCTGGGAAGGTCAGATCAGCAGAGCCTTCGCTGCGGCGGGCCGGGTGTTGGCGGCCTATGAAGTTTTAAGGAGCTGCTGGGCTGTTCTCTAGTTAGGTTCCAGTGTTAGCGACAGTAATAGTTATAACTAATGTTTTCATTTAATGAATCTAACAACCTGCTAGGAGCTTTAACCCATCAAAACATTGGTTAGCCAGACAAAAAGCTTGGTTAATTATGGTTAATTCTCACTGTGAACTGTATGTGATTGGAATTATAAAAATGTTTCGTGAATTTCCACCTATGCTGACATGATATGCACTCACTGGCCACTTTATTAGGTACACCTTGCTAGTATTGGGTTGGACCCGCTTTTGACTTCAGAACTGCCTTAGTTCTTCATGGCATAGATTCAGCAAATGGCTTGAAACATTCCTTAGAGACTTTGGTCCATGTTGACATGACCATATTTGTTCGGCTGCATCTTCATAATGTGAATCTCCCGTCCACCACATCCCATTGGTGCTCTTTTGGACTGAGATCTGGTGACTGTGGAGGCCATTTGAGTACAGTGAACTCATTGTCACGTTCAAGAAACCAATCTGGGATATGAGCTTTATGACAGGGTGTGTTATCCTGCTGGAAGAAGCCATTAGAAGCTGTTTACACTGTTTTCATAAAGGGATGGACATGGTCAGCGACAATGCTCAGGTAGACTGTGGCATTTAAACGATGCTCAATTGGTACTAAGGGTCCCAAAGGGTGCCAAGAAAATATCCCCCACACCATTACATCACTGTCACTAAGCAGAATTGTTGATACAAGGTATCCATGCTTTTATGTTGCTTACGGCAAATTCTAACCTTACCATCTGAATGTCACAGCAGAAATTCTTAATTGTCACTGTTGACACACCACAGCACAACCACAAAATGTGTCCTCTGCATTTCACCGATATGTGACAGCAGGGGCAGTTAATTCAATGCCCTGTTGAGCAGTGCTTGGGGGCGGTACCTTGCTCAGGGTACCTCAGTGGTGCTTTGCTGGTCGGGGATTTGAACCTGCAATCTTATAATTACAAGTGCACGTCCCTAACCATTAAGCCACCACTGCCCAAGACTTGTCTGACCAGGCAACGTTTTTCCAATCTCCCATTGTCCAGTTTTGCTGAGCCTGTGCCCACTGTAGCCTCAGCTTCCTGTTCGTAGCTGACAGGAGTGGCACCCGGTGTGGTCTTCTGCTGCTGTAGCCCATCTGCTTCAAGGTTCGATACACTGTGCATTCAGAGAGGCTCTTCTGCATACCTTGGTTGTAGCATTTTTCCCAGAGAATCGCAGCTCACTGGATGTTTTTTCCCAGCCCATTTTCTGTAAACCCTTGAGATGGCTGTGCGTGAAAATCCCAGTAGATCACCAGTTTCTGAAAATTTCATACCAGCCTGTCTGGCTGATGGCGGAGTGGTGGCTCTGAGGCTAGGGATCTATGCTAGTAACTGGAAGGCTGTTGGTTCAAATCCCCTGAACGCCCAGAGTGATCATACTCTGTTGGGCCCTTGAGCAAGGCCATTAACCTGCAGTTGCTTCGTTCTGGGTATGACATTAATCTACATCCAGTCCTATAAGGAGGTCCTCCAACTTACAGGGAGTAACTTGGGGGTAGGTGGCAGGATTGACACACCAGCCATTGGAAAAAAATAAACCTCACACTGGTCCATTCAGACTAGTGTGGTGCTGAGGGATCACCCGCCACATGGCTGCACTCAGGTTCTCATCCCTGAGGTGGTTTGTTATGTGGTGGGTGTGGCAACGCACTGTAATCAGTGCATGCTCCTTACACACTGTATCAGTGCACGACTCCTTATGCACTGTGATCAGTGCACGCTCCTTACACACTCTATCAGTGCACGACTCCTTACGCACTGTGATCAGTGCATGCTCCTTACACACTGTATCAGTGCACGACTCCTTACGCACTGTGATCAGTGCACGCTCCTTACACACTCTATCAGTGCACGACTCCTTACGCACTGTATCAGTTCACGACTCCTTACACACTGTATCAGTGCACGACTCCTTACGCACTCTGATCAGTGCACGACTCCTTACGCACTGTAATCAGTGCACGACTCCTTACGCACTGTGATCAGTGCACGCTCCTTACACACACTATCAGTGCACAACTCCTTACGCACTGTGATCAGAGCACGACTCCTTGCGCACTGTGATCAGTGCACGTTCCTTTCCTGTCTGGCACCAACATGCCATGTACAAAGTCACTTAAATCATCTTTCTTTCCCATTTTGGTGGATATTGTGAAGATTAACTGACCTGTATCTGCATGATTTTATTCATTGTGCTGCCTAACATATGATTGGCTGATTAGATATTTGTTTCGACCAGCAGTTGTGTAGGTGTACCTAATACCGTGGCCAGGGAGTGTATGTAAAGAGCTGCTCCACTGTAATATGGCATAGGATAAATGGATTTTGTATTTTAAACATTTTTGTAAGCACTTAAATATATTTATGCTGTTGGTGATAAATAAAGAAAAAAAATCTAAAGTTTTATAATGTCTCTATGTCATCACAAATAATTTTGGTGTATTCTGATGCAAAGGTCTGTTAAATCTTATCAAACAAAGCACACGTCAGAAGCGGTGTTGAGCTCTCAGTGATGCACACGAAAGCAGGCTGAAATTTAAAGTGGTTATGGAATTAGAAATACAGCGTCACCATTTTAGTTAAAATACCACCATGACCCTCAGCTGGAGAAGTGGGTCGCAGATGGCTGGAAGATAGCTGATGGATTCATTTAATAAGTTTTTGTCAGGTTCACTATACATACAGGAAGGAAGGTGAGTGTATCCTGCAGTGTATCCACCTTAAGATGTAACATCTGCAAAATTACAGCAAGAAGCAAAGGAAAACGACACAGTACCTTCATGAAACAAAGAAGCACAGATTAGAAACTGATTAGCCCTTTGGTTGTAATGGGCCAGTCTGCTCCAAAGAAATCCAGTGTCTCATCTGTTCATGTGTTTTAGTTTGGCTGGGACCAAACCGAGAACCATGGCTCAGCTATTTGATGTAATCTATAATGGAAACTTATGGGCCAGAAGTGTAACGTTTAGCTGCTATACACAAAACATGCTAATTGTGCGCCACTCAAAGTTCCCCAGAGGTATTTAGAGTGTTGTACCTCTCCCTGTAGCTGTAATGAACCCCCGGTGTGTGTTTCCGGCTCCTGCCCTCCCAGCTGATCCAGGTGAGCGACAGATAGGCCATGGAGGAGCACCAGACAGACATGAGCACCATCGAGGCACATGCAGTGGCTGGCCAGGTGCAGCAGGTCCATGTGGCCACCTACACAGAGCACAGCATGCTGAGCGCCGACGAGGACTCGCCCTCCTCACCCGAAGATGACACCTATGATGACTCAGACATCCTCAACTCCACTGGGGCAGATGAGGTCACAGCCCACCTGGCTGCTGCTGGTGAGATGTGCTTGTAGTGATGGGCATGTCCACAAGATGGAGCCCTTACACCACAAACTTCTAAACAAAAAAAAAGCCAAAAACAGCTTGAGTGACTGTGACACTCACCAAAAATGGATCCTTGAGAAATTTTTGATTTCAGGGAACATATATAATTGCTGTGAAACCATTATAGCAAAATACATGTCTAATCATCAGACAGATTCTTTGGTCTGGCTGGCAGAATATTCTCTTGTAGCCAAAAGCGAGGAGGAAAAACTGCCAGCCCAGAATATTTTTAGACCGACTACATGATCGGTGGCCCTGGTGTATCTTTTGGGGTTTGCATGCTCTCCACACAGCTCCCTCACCTCTTCTTTCCCCTCTAGGCCCAGTAGGAATGGCGGCAGCTGCTGCTGTGGCGACGGGGAAGAAGCGCAAACGGCCGCACATCTTCGAATCCAACCCCTCCATCCGAAAACGGCAGCAGACGCGATTGCTCAGGTGAGCGCCGCCCTAGGGGTTCTGATCTGCCTCTGCGCACAACACGGATACGACTGATGATACTAGACATCACAGCATCACAGCAGGAGTCCTCGGGGGTCACACTATGCCCTGGCCATCCGCCTTCCCTGCGGCCGCAAATCCCCGAGAAGCCGAGCTGTCACGTGTCGGCCACTGAGCATGAGCCGTTTGCCTCCCCAGGAAGCTGCGGGCCACGCTGGATGAGTACACCACCCGCGTGGGCCAGCAAGCCATCGTGCTCTGCATCTCGCCCTCCAAGCCCAACGCCGTCTTTAAGGTGTTCGGGGCAGCACCACTGGAGAATGTGGTATATCCCAGCCGCCTGCCACTCTCACCTCTCCTTTCCTGCCTGCGTATATTGCCTTTATTTCTATTGTATCTCAGCACATGAAAATATTCATAATTCCTAGATAGCACTTCGTAGAGCAGGTTGTTCTAAACAACTTTGTTTCCACCGTAGTTGAAAAGGAGCTTAATGAATTATTTAAAAATTATATCAGTAGTTCTCATCTAGGCAGCGATATTAAGGTATCCATCAGTAAATCCAGTCACGAACAGAAGAACAAGCCTTGTCTACCTTTCAGTGGTTTTTCTGCTGCCCCCTGCAGGTGAGGAAGTACAAGAGCATGATTCTGGAGGACCTTGAGAATGCATTGGCCGAGCATGCGCCCCCAGCCCCCGAGCTGAGCTCTGAGCTGCCGCCACTGACCATCGACGGCATTCCTGTCTCTGTTGACAAGATGACCCAGGTTAGGCTAGGCAGCTGCTAGGCACCAGGGGGCACTATTGCTATTGTTCATCAGATTAGTTCCTAACCTGATTTCCATTTACTGCCTGTCCTTTTGGTATATCTCTGATATATATACCCATACACTTTAAAACATGCTAAACTCATTACATGTAGTGGCTGATGGCGTTTTATTGGACATGGCTTTACTGGTGTTCCTTCGTGAACCATTGAGCTCCCAGTTGGCTTCTCCCAGCACTGGTTTGTTTACTCAGATCAGTGTAAATATCCCCCCACCACCACACTGGTTCTTTAGAGAAGCAACTCAGCAAAAGCAGTGCTGATAGGGTGGGGGCAGGGCTGGAAGTCAGCTGGCCAATGAGAGCTCTCACTCAGACAGGTGTGAGAGCCTGTGACTTGTTTTTCAACAGACAGCACAAATACCCCCCCAGGCACACGCACAAATCTAGCTTTGTATCGTGCCGGTCCCAGCACTGCACCTAATCAGAGAGCGGCAGGTGAACAGCGGCCTGTTGGGGGGTGGGGGGTGCAATTAGCCAGCCCTCTCAGCTCTCATAGCTGATTGGATCCCAGGAGGATTAGCGTGGAGGCTGACTTGTCCTCCCAGACACACATGGCCCCATAATTCCACTTCCCCTGTAATTAAGCCATGTGCCAAACACACAGTGCAGCCTGAGTGCTAGCTGGGGTGGAGCGATTGAGGAGTTGACTGGCCATGAGAGGGGACTGTTAAGACTGTTTTTAGCAGCCTGTACTTCTCTTTCCCTCCACCTGTGACTCATGGGGGGTCAAGGGAGTGGCCAAGGTCACGCTCAAGGTGACTGATGAGCTCTGTGTCCTGGCTGGAAGGGCTCCCAGTCCGCACTCCCTACTGCTGGGGTACTTGTGTGGGGTGGCTCTGCTTTCTGCCCTGTACAGCTGTGACAGCTGTGGTCGCAGCTGCTAGCATGGCGGTTAATGGTCTGGACTAACACTCGTGCTGAACCCTCTGTAGACATGCTGATGTTGATGTGTGTCACCCTCCTAAATGTACAGGCAGGAAAACACAGGTGGCCTGGCTGATAGGTTACAAGGAAGACAGACTAGGTGGCAGGCAGACAGACTAGGAGGCAGACAGACAGACTAGGAGGCAGACAGACAGACTAGGAGGCAGACAGACAGACTAGGAGGCAGACAGACAGGCTGGCAAGGAATCAGGCAGATGGACAGGTTGAGAGGAAGACTGACAGGCTGGGAGGCACACAGGCTGTAAGGGAGGCAGCCAGACTGAGAGGCATACACACTAGAAGGGAGATAGTCTGGAAGGGAGGCAGACAGACAGACTGGAAGGCTAACAGACAGACAGACAAGTGGGCAAGCAGACAGGCTGGCTGGTAGGGAGGCAGGTAGGCTGGTAGGGAGGCAGACAGACAGACTGGAAGGCTGACAGACAGACAAGTGGGCAAGCAGACAGGCTGGCTGGTATGGAGGCAGACAGACAGGTTCAGTGGCCGACAGACAGGCAGACAAGCTGGAAGGAAATCAGACCGACAGACTGGCAGACAGACAAGCAGACAGGCAGGTAGGTTGACAGACAGACAGGCTGGCAGGGAGGTGAGCATTCTGCTTTTGGCATTCAAAATCAACTCTCCATGCAACTTGATGGTGCCGGTCTAGCTCTGGATTTATATGCAAGCGATTCATTTTCCGGGAGCCAAATTTAGCCCATGAGGTCAGGCAGCCGACGCTGCAGTCCTCCACTGTGCAACATGATCCTGGTCCAGTGGGCAGCCTAGCAGCGGCACTGAGGCCTGGAATCAAACATCAGGATAGGGCGTGCCTGCCCTGCATCTGCAGACCGGCTGTGGGGGATAATACAGTCACAGCTCTGTCCACTAGTCAGCAGTGCTTTTTCTGAAACCAGAAACCCTGCATTAGCTTAGATCACACAGTTTTGCTTTGACTTAAAGACTTCATGACCTTGAATTTTCTACGCCGCGAGGCCGTTTAACAGAAATGTGGGTGTATCCAGACAGGAATGACCGGTTTGGTAAAGGGACAGCACGAGGCATCCTGTTTAAAAGATTGGAGTCAGGCAGATGGACAGTCGGAGGTTTGGCATGTATTTCAATCTGGAAGGGGGGGGGGGTTGTCGGATGGCTAGTCTCACAGATTAAGGAAAAGCCTTCTCCAGTGGTTGGGGAGTGTGAGTTTATGAATCTGAGCTTTGGCTTCTTGGAAAGCAGTAGGGGAATATTGCAGTCTGATTGTGGTTTGATCCCCCCACTCCTCCCGCAGGCCCAGCTGCGGGCCTTCATCCCCGAGATGCTGAAGTACTCAACGGGCCGTGGGAAGCCCGGCTGGGGCAAGGAGAGCTGCAAACCTGTGTGGTGGCCAGACGACATCCCCTGGGCCAACGTGCGCAGCGACGTCAGGACCGAGGAGCAGAAGCAGAGGGTGAGGCCACTGGAGTCACCAGAGTAGTGGGGACGTCCCACGGATATAAGCTGGGTTAAGGTGTGGCTCCATCTCTAGCCCAAAAGGATTCTGGGTAATCTTTATCTTTATAGACATGTAGCTGTCGGAGGCTATGCTTGATGCCACTGGGACGCCAGAGTACCCAGTCATAAACTTGGCTACCCAAACATAAACCTAGCCACCCACTCATAATTAATGCCACCCAATCATAAGTTTGGCCACGCAATCCTAAGAAATGTCACCCAATCACAAGCTTAGTCACCCAATCCCAAGCTTAGTCACCCAATCATAAGCTTAGTCACCCAATCATAAGCTTTAGGCATGTAATGATGAATCACGAATCGGTTAAAAATCCATGTAAATGTATGACGATTTAAACTGGCTGATGTGGAAAATGAATCGCTACTTTAGGAGTACTTCACAGTACTTTAACAGAAAAATGACATTTGATTTCACGACGTCAGTTCAACGTCAGATGTCCCTGCGTATTCACGTTGACGTCATATGTTAGTTTTTGGTTTTGACCGAACGCGAGATGGCGAGCGAATTTGAAATTGAGGACACGCTGCTGGGCGGCACGGTGCCGCAGTGATTCGCACTGCTGCCTCACAGCAAGAAGGGCTTGGTTTTGGTCCCGGGTCCTTCCTGTGTGGAGTTCGCACGCTCTCCCCGTTTTCACCGGGGGCTTGTGGTGTGTTGGCGACTGCCCAGGGTTGGTTCCCGTCTGCGCCCATTGTTCCTGTGGTCCCCCCCGCAACCCCAGTTGGGATTAAGCGGTTTCAGAAAATGGATGGACGCATCGTCCGATCTTAAATCGGCGGTGTGGCAGCATTATAGCTTTCTGGTAATTACAAACGAAAACGGTGAGAAAAGCACAGACAAGACAAAAACTGCATGCATAAAAAAATCGTGAGAAAATCGTATCATGAATTCAGAATCTTATCGAATCGTGAGTTGAGTGTATCGTTACATCCCTAATAGGCTTAGCCACCCAATCAGCAATGCCAATCATAAGAAATGCCACCAAGTCATAAGAAATCCTACCCAATCATAAACCTGGCCACCCAATCATAAGCAATGCCACTCAGTCATAAGCTTGACCACCCAATTATAAGCTTAGCCATCCAATCAGCAATGCCACCCAATCATAAGAAATGCCACCCTGCCTTAAGCTTGACCACCCAATGGGTGTTGTACCACTGGGGCCGTCATGATGGCATGGCACGTCTCCCTTCATGGTGCTCTCTCCATCTCACTCGCATCCCCTATCAGCCCTGATTTCTCTCCCCGTTTTCGGGCCCCATCCCAAGTAGGTGTCCTGGACCCAGGCACTGCGGACCATTGTGAAGAACTGCTACAAGCAGCATGGCCGGGAGGACCTGCTATACGCCTTCGAGGACCAGCAGGCACCCCCATCCCACATGGCCCCTGCCACCGCTGTGACCCACGGCATCGCGCACCTGGTGCCCTCGCAGACCGTGGTGCAGACCATCAGCAACCCGGATGGCACTGTTTCCCTCATACAAGTGAGTCTCTGCAGGGGCTGGACGGGCCCTGGAGCCAGCTGACCCAGGTCTGGACCACCTTTGTGCAGAGAGGTTCGACGTATCCCATGTTTTTTTTAGGGGGCGAGGGGGATACAATCAGTAGTCCTCAAAAAATGGATGTTCATCTGATTTTAGTCATCCACATAGCCAAGACGACTAAAATAGGTATGTACCTGAGTAATGGGGGTGCCCCCCGAGTCCCAGCACACCCAATATACACTGGTGTTTTACTCCCACCCCCCTGCTCCCCGTACTGTACTCACAGGTGGGGACTGGAGCGACGGTGGCCACCCTGGCAGATGCCTCCGAGCTGCCGGCCACCGTCACGGTGGCCCAGGTGAACTACTCCACCGTCACAGAGGGAGAGGTGAGGCCCTGCCTGATGGGGCACGTTGGAACCCGGTGGGTCTGAGTAAAGATACGGCAGTAACCCCTCACGAGGAGTCTCATCCTCGCAACAAGTCTCAGTCTGAGTAAAGATACGGCAGTAACCCCTCATGAGGAGTCTCATCCTCACAATGAGTCTCAGTCTGAGTAAATATACAGGAGTAACCCCTCACAAGGAGTATCATCCTCGCAACAAGTCTCAGTCTGAGTAAATATACAGCAGTAACCCCTCACAAGGAGTTTCAGTCTGAGTAAAAATACAGCAATAACCCCTCACAAGGAGTCTCAGTCTGAGTAAATATACAGCAGTAACCCGTCACAAGAAGTCTCATCCTCACAACAAGTCTCAGTCTGAGTAAAGATACAGCAGTAACCCCTTACAAGGAGTCTCATCCTCGCAACGAGTCTCATTCTGAGTAAAGATATGGCAGTAACCCCTCACAAGGAGCCTCATCCTCGCAACGAGTCTCAGTCTGAGTAAAGATACAGCAGTAACCCCTCACAAGGAGTTTCAGTCTGAGTAAATATACAGCAATAACCCCTCACAAGGAGTCTCAGTCTGAGTAAATATACAGCAGTAACCCCTCACAACGAGTCTCAGTCTGAGTAAAGATACAGCAGTAAACCCTCATGAGGAGTCTCATCCTCCCAACGAGTCTCAGTCTGAGTAAATATACAGCAATAACCCCTCACAAGGAGTCTCATTCTGAGTTAATATATAGCAGTAACCTGTCAAAAGGAGTCTCATCCTCACAACGAGTCTCAGTCTGAGTAAAGATACAGCAGTAACCCCTCACAAGGAGTCTCATCCTCGCAACGAATCTCAGTCTGAGTAAAGATACAGCAGTAACCCCTCACTGGAGACTCAGTCTGAGTAAACATATGGCAATAACTGCTCATAGGGGTCTCAATCTGAATAAAGCTATGACAGTTACTCCTCACAGGGGTCTCAGTCTGAATAAAGATACAGCAGTAACTCCTCACAGGAGTCTCAGTCTCAGTAAAGATACAGCAGTAACTCCTCACAGGAGTCTCAGTCTGAATAAAGATACGGCAGTAACTCCTCACAGGAGTCTCAGTCTGAATAAAGATACGGCAGTAACTCCTCACAGGAGTCTCAGTCTGAATAAAGATACGGCAGTAACTCCTCACAGGAGTCTCAGTCTGAATAAAGATACGGCAGTAACTCCTCACAGGAGTCTCAGTCTGAATAAAGATACGGCAGTAACTCCTCACAGGAGTCTCAGTCTGAATAAAGATACAGCAGTAACTCCTCACAGGGGTCTCAGTCTGAATAAAGATATGACAGTTACTCCTCACAGTGAATCTCAGTCTGAATAAAGATACGGCAGTAACTCCTCACAGGAGTCTCAGTCTGAATAAAGATACAGCAGTAACTCCTCACAGGAGTCTGTCTCAGTAAAGATACAGCAGTAACTCCTCACAGGAGTCTCAGTCTGAGTAAATAAATGGCAATAAACCCTCACATTGAGTCTCAGTCTGAGTGGTAGTAAATGTAGGGCAGTAACCCCACACAGCGAGTCTCAATCTTAGTAAAAATACGGCAGGAACCCTTCGTGGCGAATCTCAGTCTGGTTCCAGACGTTTATCCTCCTTTGTGTCTCTTTCTCCAGGAGCAGAACTGGGCGACGCTGCAGGGCGGTGAGATGACTATCCAGAGCACACAGGCCTCTGAAGCCACGCAGGCCGTGGCGTCCCTCGCAGAGGCTGCGGTGGCGGCGTCACACGAGATGCAACAGGGGGCCACCGTTACCATGGCACTCAACAGGTACACCTAGGGCACGGGGGACAGCAGCAGGTGTCTGCAAGGGGGTGTCTGTTGTCGGGACCCAGTGAAGTCACGCCATGTGGTTTAGGCCTGAGTGTGCAAGTGGCTGCCTGTTGCCTGCAGTGCTGCTCTTGACACTTGCCTGTTTGGGATTCGCAGAAGCATTGAAGATAAAGCTAGTAAAGTCATAGGTTCATTAGTCTGGACCTCTCCACCCACCCGGTTATATGAAACGTCGGCTGATGGGTAGGAATCAGGCGTGCAGAGACAGAAATCCCACCATGATCTTGATTCACACAGGGATATTTTTGCTCCTGGACTGTTTCTGGGCCAATATCCAGAGTTTCCCTGTCACGTTTCCTGGCAACGGCCCAGGCCTGGAAAGGACCCCAGGGGCTTGTTACCTTAGCTCACCTGTGGTTGCTGCCCCCCTCCCCGTGTTTATCACAGGTGAGCCCTTTTGAGCGCCCCCACGCTCACTTCCTGTTCTTTGTCCTAGCCGGAGGTATGAGGATCTCCCAGCTGACAGACGCTGCTGGGATCCCTCAGGACTGGTGATCGCAGATATTGGGAAGCAGGCTGTAAAGGCAGCATGTTTGTTAATGGCCTTACCTGGATTCTTCCAGAAGGTCTGCAGATACCCTGTACTGTGCTCACAAATCTCCAGTAGTAGTATTAAGTTTCCTGAGCCGTGTGGGCGGGGGGGCCTGGGGGTGGCATTCAGGCAGCTGGCGAGTAGCCTTACAAAGAGCCTCTTCCCATGTCAATTAGGCTCCTCATAATGACCCTCATTTTGAAATCTGCACTATAGGCCCAGTTCTTTGTGGCTGGAAGGTTTGGGAGACCCCCCCCTCCCCCCCGGCTGGGTGTTATCTCCCGTTTGCATGCGTGATGTAGAGCAGCACTGCCACTCCTATTACCAAAGGCCTGTCTCCATTGGGTGAGTCAGGTACCGCTGCCTTGGCGCCTCTTCACCTCCAGGTGTCACTAGTGCAGCAGAAGCATATATCATGGAGGCTTGTGATAGGCTTAAGTTATCATTTCTGGTCATGCTCATTCCCCTTTGGTGGTGGTCATTCACACACACACATAGCATCCGCTTCTGCTTCAGTGGGAATTCAGGAAGCCCCACCCCCACCTCTTAGGCTGTGTGACAGAAATTGAGCGCACCCAGCGTGTACAGGCCTAAAGATATGTGGCCAGGCAGATTATGGTAATCCCAGCACTGAGCTGACAGCCGGAACTCCATTAATGCCCCCCCAACCCCACCTGTACGTGTTACATCTGAGTGAGGGCTTCGCAGTAATATTGCACATTCGCTGTTTTTGTCTTTATTGTTGCATTTTAAATGGAGGGGGGAATTTTTTTTTACTCAGTGATTTATTTCTGGGATTTCAGAGTGATTGATGTTTATACGTCGATGAATAGCTGTTTCTTTACTAGACGGGAGCAGCTCCCTACACAAATGTTGTGTGACTTTTTAAATATTATTTTTGTTGGTTTTTCTGGAAGGGCTTTAACCTCCTGACACCCTACGTCCTCATATAAGGACATCATTTTTAGTTTAAAACTATTAATTGTTAAAAAAAATAATGTTTGGTTTTTATGATTATGAGGTCCTACTAATCCCAAATAGTTAAAGGAAATAAAACATGCACAAACAAAAGCCTGGGATAAATCATACATGTAAGTGAGTGTTTATGCGTGTGTGTCACTGGACACGCATGTGCCTGCCTTGCTGCCTGTGTGCATTTGCGTGTCACTTGTACATGACCCCCTCCCTCTCTTGCCAGTGAGGCTGCGGCCCATGCCGTAGCCACGCTAGCAGAGGCCACCCTGCAGGGTGGGGGGCAGATCGTCCTTGCGGGAGAGACGGCAGCTGCTGTTGGGGCCCTGACCGGGGTGCAAGACGCCAGTGGTGAGTGCAGCACACCTCTGTCTCATTCTCACTTACCTGCCTCTCCCTGTCTCATTCTCACTTACCTGCCTCTCCCTGTCTCATTCTCACTTACCTGCCTCTCCCTGTCTCATTCTCACTTACCTGCCTCTCCCTGTCTCATTCTCACTTACCTGCCTCTCCCTGTCTCATTCTCACTTACCTGCCTCTCCCTGTCTCATTCTCACTTACCTGCCTCTCCCTGTCTCATTCTCACTTACCTGCCTCTCCCTGTCTCATTCTCACTTACCTGCCTCTCCCTGTCTCATTCTCACTTACCTGCCTCTCCCTGTCTCTGTCTCACTTACCTGCCTCTCCCTGTCTCATTCTCACTTACCTGCCTCTCCCTGTCTCATTCTCACTTACCTGCCTCTCCCTGTCTCTGTCTCACTCTCTTGCCTCTCCCTGTCCCTGTTTTACTCTCCTGCCTCTGTCCCAGTCTCACTCCCCTGCCTCTCCTTGTCCCTCTCACTCCCCTGCCTCTTCCTGCCCAGCCTCACTCTCCTGCTTCTCCTTGTCCCTCTCACTCCCCTGCCTCTTCCTGCCCAGCCTTACTCTCCTGCTTCTCCTTGTCCGTCTCTCACTCTCCTGGCTTTCATCACTGTTCCCAAAGTACAATCTGTAGGCAGTTTCTCTGCAGCCTCCAGCTGTCAGCTGTCTGTCCCTGCTTTTAACCCCTAACCCTAGAGAAACCCTCCAGGCGTGCTGTGGAGGTATGTTTATGTGACTTCAGCGTCCTTCACAATATTATTCAGTGGGGGGGAGGGAGTCCCTCTTGCCCCTCCCACCCCTCCCTGTTAAGGAGACGAGGTTCATTAGGGGGCAGGCTGCTTCATGCTAATCCCCCAGGGCTCCTTCGGAGCAGATGGTATGTGTGTATCTCTGTATATGTATATGTGCTTTATTGTGTGCACACTATATGCACGCCCTCCAGCAGGTCACCACAACCCCGCGCTGCCTCCCATTCAGGCACAGAGGACACCTTCACTTACTTCCCCCTGGGGTGGTGTTTCTGGCCCTTTCCCAGGAGAGGACAGGCGAGCAGCCCAGTTCGGCCCATCACTAGGCATTGTGCTCCTCACTTGGCCAGCTGTTGGCTTCGCCCCAGGGCCTTGTGCATACCGAGAGCCAAGGGTCTGATGAGCAGCCCTTCCGTCCATGTGCATGAGGTCCCCCCCATGTAGGTCTCAGGCAGTGCTGGTCGCACCCCGGGGGACGGTGCTGGTGCATTGCAGTCAGCGTCCGCTCAGATGGTGGCGTTCTAGGTGGTGACCTATGTTGCCTAATGGGTTGACTGGCACTGGGCCAGCGAACATGACCGCCCTCTGGGGCACTAAGCCGCTACCACCCCCACCCCAGAAGGTGGTGTGAGAGGCGTAGTCTGGATCTGAGCGGGCAACATCTCAATGTCACCCCAAGGACAAGGTCACGGGGGCGCAGGGAGTCACTTCACCATGCTGATGGGCCTCAGTCCAGACCGCTCAATCACTCGGGCCCGATTAGGGGAATCAGCGGCACTTGAGGGCCCGATGCAGAGTGGCCCGCAGAGACAGCGCCAGGAGAAGTCTCCCTCAACAGCTAATTGGGTTCATTCAGGCTGAATATGCATTTGGCTGAGAGGGCGCGCAGAGTTAAAATAGGCCTGCCATGACTTATCAGTGATTTTGGGAATCCCAGGTGCCTGAAGGGTTTATGCATGAGGGTAGTGGGGTGGGGGCAGTGGGGGCGGGGCAGGGGGGTGGGTGCTCCATATGCCACTATGGGATAATCCCTGTTTGTCTGCTTATGCTATTAAGGGGTTACCCTCACCCCTCCACACACACACACACACACACACACACACACACCCAATGCCCTCATATGCATAACTAACCACTGTCCCTTTCATCTGGGAATGGCGGAGCTGTCCATTACCAGTCACCACACCAGTTAGCGGTCATTGCTGATTTATTCGCACCAGGATGTAGAACAAGCCACTATACACCATGAGTGAGACCATAAACACAGCCTGTCCATATTTTTACTGCCCTAAATTAGGTTGGACTAGTGTTTCCCAACACAATCCTCTGGGCCCCCATATCGTCCAAATTTTTGCTTCCTCAAAGCTCTCAGCCAATCAAGTACCAAGTACATGTGCTGGGAGCTGGAAGGGAGCAAAAATGTGGATCGTCTGGGGGTCCCTGAGGCCTGGGTTTGGAAACACTGGATCAGACAGTGCAGTCATACTGAACTGCATTGTCCAGTGAGCGTGTGGTCCAGTTCTATATGACCGCCTTACATATTCCTTTCCCTGTCTCCTCAGGTCTCGTCCAGATTCCTGTCAGCATGTATCAGACCGTGGTCACCAGCCTCGCCCAGGGCAACCGGCCCGTCCAGGTCGCCATGGCACCCGTTACCACACGCATAGACAATACCGTCACCCTGGACGGACAGGCCGTGGAGGTTGTCACCCTGGAACAGTAACTTGTGGCACTTCCTTGTCGGCAGTTGTACAGTATAAAATTGATCATTCACAGTTGGGGCGTATCGACTCAACAAGGCATTTTGTTTACTGTGTACAGTTATGTTTCATTCTGTTTTGGAGTCAGAGTTTTGGAAACGTGGCTCTGAATTTGGAAAAAGTCATGATATACCCTATTGTATTTATTTCTTACATGTTTTCACCTTTTTTAATAAACCAAAAATGTGAGGATGGGACAGAGACTTTAAATATGCTTCAGTGATGACAGACAAGAGGGACCAAATCATGGCAGGTTCTCCGTTGCCGCTTTTCATGTGTGTATGATAGAGCTTGGTGCCCTGGGCCTTTTTATTAAACCAAACATCCGGCACTGAAAGCGTTAAAGAGCTTTAAATAGGTGCCAAAATTAGTAAATGAGTTAAAATGATCATGGTGACCTACACTCCTTCCGGATTCATCCAAGCCCACACCTGTGTGATTCAGGGTTCCCTCATTCAGGGGCTGAGGTGTACCCAGGACTGGAGTGTGCTCACGGCCGGGGTGTGCTTACGGCCGGGGTGTGCTTACGGCCGGGGGGTGCTCACGGCCGGGGGGTGCCTATAGCCGGGGTGTGCTTACGGCCGGGGTGTGCTTACGGCCGGGGTGTGCCTACAGCCGGGGGGTGCCTATAGCCGGGGGGTGCCTACAGCCGGGGGGTGCTTATAGCTGGGGTGTGCTTACAACCGGGGGGTGCCTACAGCCGGGGGGTGCTTATAGCTGGGGTGTGCTTACAACCGGGGGGTGCCTACAGCCGGGGGGTGCCTACAGCCGGGGGGTGCTTATAGCTGGGGTGTGCTTACAACCGGGGGGTGCCTACAGCCGGGGGGTGCCTACAGCCGGGGGGTGCTTATAGCTGGGGTGTGCTTACAGCCGGGGGGTGCTTATAGCCGGGGGGTGCTCACAGCTGGGGCGTGCTTATAGCTGGGGTGTGCTTATAACTGGGGGGTGCTTATAACTGGGGGGTGCTCACGGCTGTTTATTTGACTGTTTTTTCCCCCCACATCATTACCAGCTGTGCTTCCATTTGGTCTGACACAGGAAATTATGCTTCCAAGGTACCCCCATAGCCGTCGTCACCAGGGCGACAGTGGAGGAGGGCATAGGTATGGCCAGCCGGGTGTGGGGAGGGCTAACTCTAACCCCAGCCCCGACCCGCACCCCCTTAAAGCACGCTGGGGGCGTAACCGCAGCCCCAACCCGCACCCCCTAAAAGCACGCTGGGGGCGTTACCCCAGCCCCGACCCGCACCCACTTCAAGCACGCTGGGGGCGTAACCGCAGCCCCAACCCGCACCCCCTTAAAGCACGCTGGGGGCGTTACCCCAGCCACAACCCGCACCCCCTTAAAGCACGCTGGGGGCGTAACCCCAGCCCCAACCCGCACCCCCTTAAAGCACGCTGGGGGCGTAACCGCAGCCCCGACCCGCACCCACTTCAAGCACGCTGGGGGCGTAACCGCAGCCCCGACCCGCACCCCCTTAAAGCACGCTGGGGGCGTAACCGCAGCCCCGACCCGCACCCCCTTAAAGCACGCTGGGGGCGTAACCGCAGCCCCGACCCGCACCCCCTTAAAGCACGCTGGGGGCGTAACCCCAGCCCCAACCCGCACCCCCTTAAAGCACGCTGGGGGTGTAACCCCAGCCCCAACCCGCACCCCCTTAAAGCACGCTGGGGGCGTAACCGCAGCCCCAACCCGCACCCCCTAAAAGCACGCTGGGGGCGTTACCCCAGCCACAACCCGCACCCCCTTAAAGCACGCTGGGGGGCGTAACCCCAGCCCCGACCCGCACCCCCTTAAAGCACGCTGGGGGCGTAACCCCAGCCCCGACCCGCACCCCCTTAAAGCACGCTGGGGGCGTAACCCCAGCCCCGACCCGCACCCCCTTAAAGCACGCTGGGGGCGTAACCCCAGCCCCGACCCGCACCCCCTTAAAGCACGCTGGGGGCGTAACCCCAGCCCCGACCCGCACCCCCTTAAAGCACGCTGGGGGCGTAACCCCAGCTCCAACCCGCACCCCCTAAAAGCACGCTGGGGGCGTAACCTGAGTGTTCCCAAGGTGACAGTTGGCCTGTATGCTTATGCATGTGTGTCTGAGGTACATTCAAGGCCGGACTGACACACCTAACCTGGGCTCTACATTCAAGGCCGGACTGACACACCTAACCTGGGCTCTACATTCAAGGCCGGACTGACACACCTAACCTGGGCTCTACATTCAAGGCCGGACTGACACACCTAACCTGGGCTCTACATTCAAGGCCGGACTGACACACCTAACCTGGGCTCTACATTCAAGGCCGGACTGACACACCTAACCTGGGCTCTACATTCAAGGCCGGACTGACACACCTAACCTGGGCTCTACCTTGGGGCTCCAAATGTTTTTTTTCTGGTTGTTACAAAAGCATGTTATGCTGTAGGCGGGACCACACCCCCTGAATTCAGCCCTGGGTGTGTTTCTTTGACACGGAGGCTTCCACCTACACAAATGCACACTTTAGTCCCTGCTGCTGCTAACGGACATGACCGGTCTCTCCTGCCTTTTGGCTGGAGCCTTTTCTATGCCAATCAATAGCTTTTCCTGCCTTCAAAATTTCATGATATTGAGGTTGAGGTATGTCTTTATTTTTTTATTTTGACAATTGCCAAATAATTTTGTCCTTTTAGAAACTCTTCAGCAGTGTATTATGTCCTATTATACTATGGAAATGCTATTAAAATTCTTTTTCGAATGGACATTATGTATATGTGGTTTATTCAGGCTAACAGGAATGAAAATCACAAATACAGCAAATAATTTTAATGATGCAGAAATAGGTTTTTCTGTAATCATATGCTTCTGTTTTCCCTGCCCAGACATTGCAGGTGTTTCCCAGCACCATTCAGTTAAAGGCTGTAAGAGCGTGTGGAGCAGAAGGTAGCCCCACTACTGCCCTCTACTGGTCACAGCATATTTAACATTGTGTCGGAAGGCAGGGTGTGACCTCATTCCCGGCACCATTCAGTTAAAGGCTGTAAGAGCGTGTGGAGCAGAAGGTAGCCCCACTACTGCCCTCTACTGGTCACAGCATATTTAACATTGTGTAGGAAGGCAGGGTGTGACCTCATTCCCGGCACCATTCAGTTAAAGGCTGTAAGAGCGTGTGGAGCAGAAGGTAGCCCCACTACTGCCCTCTACTGGTCACAGCATATTTAACATTGTGTAGGAAGGCAGGGTGTGACCTCATTCCCGGCACCATTCAGTTAAAGGCTGTAAGAGCGTGTGGAGCAGAAGGTAGCCCCACTACTGCCCTCTACTGGTCACAGCATATTTAACATTGTGTAGGAAGGCAGGGTGTGACCTCATTCCCGGCACCATTCAGTTAAAGGCTGTAAGAGCGTGTGGAGCAGAAGGTAGCCCCACTACTGCCCTCTACTGGTCACAGCATATTTAACATTGTGTAGGAAGGCAGGGTGTGACCTCATTCCCGGCACCATTCAGTTAAAGGCTGTAAGAGCGTGTGGAGCAGAAGGTAGCCCCACTACTGCCCTCTACTGGTCACAGCATATTTAACATTGTGTCGGAAGGCAGGGTGTGACCTCATTCCCGGCACCATTCAGTTAAAGGCTGTAAGAGCGTGTGGAACAGAAGGTAGCCCCACTACTGCCCTCTACTGGTCACAGCATATTTAACATTGTGTAGGAAGGCAGGGTGTGACCTCATTCCCGGCACCATTCAGTTAAAGGCTGTAAGAGCGTGTGGAGCAGAAGGTAGCCCCACTACTGCCCTCTACTGGTCACAGCATATTTAACATTGTGTAGGAAGGCAGGGTGTGACCTCATTCCCGGCACCATTCAGTTAAAGGCTGTAAGAGCGTGTGGAGCAGAAGGTAGCCCCACTACTGCCCTCTACTGGTCACAGGATATCTAACATTGTGTCGGAAGGCAGGGTGTGACCTCATTCCCGGGCACCATTCAGTTAAAGGCTGTAAGAGCGTGTGGAGCAGAAGGTAGCCCCACTACTGCCCTCTACTGGTCACAGCATATTTAACATTGTGTAGGAAGGCAGGGTGTGACCTCATTCCCGGCACCATTCAGTTAAAGGCTGTAAGAGCGTGTGGAGCAGAAGGTAGCCCCACTACTGCCCTCTACTGGTCACAGCATATTTAACATTGTGTAGGAAGGCAGGGTGTGACCTCATTCCCGGCATCATTCAGTTAAAGGCTGTAAGAGCGTGTGGAGCAGAAGGTAGCCCCACTACTGCCCTCTACTGGTCACAGCATATATAACATTGTATCGGAAGGCAGGGTGTGACCTCATTCCCGGCACCATTCAGTTAAAGGCTGTAAGAGCGTGTGGAGCAGAAGGTAGCCCCACTACTGCCCTCTACTGGTCACAGGATATCTAACATTGTGTCGGAAGGCAGGGTGTGACCTCATTCCCGGGCACCATTCAGTTAAAGGCTGTAAGAGCGTGTGGAGCAGAAGGTAGCCCCACTACTGCCCTCTACTGGTCACAGCATATTTAACATTGTGTAGGAAGGCAGGGTGTGACCTCATTCCCTGCACATCAGCACCACGTTCACTCTAACCCCTCCCTCTGCACATTCTCTCCTGATGAACTAGGAACTTCTTACATCATAAGCTGCAGCCCCCCCCCCCGCCCGATTTGTCTGTTAAACCCAGGATTTAGGGCCTGTGCCCTTCTGCTACAGAAACACATTTAATCCCTGAAGGTAGAGGGTAGCGTGGTGGTGCAGTGTTTAGTGCTGTTGCCTCATGCTTCTGGGACTAGGGTTCGAGCCCCTGCCATCGCTCTGTGTGTGTTTGTATTCTCTCCCCATGTCAGCCTGGGTTTCCCCCCACAGTCCAAAAACATGCTGAGGTTGATTGGTGCTACCAAATTGTCTGTTTGTGTGTATGGTGTGTAAGTGTGCCCTGCGATGTGTCGGCGCCCCATCCTCGGTTGCTTCCTACCTTGTGCATGTAGCCTCTGGGATAGGCTCTGACCACCCCCCCCCACCAGAATAGAACAAGTGGTTACAGAAAATGCACAACCAATGCATGGATGGAGGTACTTACCCCCCCCCCCCCCCAATACACTATTATAAAGCAATGGGGGAAAGGGAATTTTATAACCATTATCATAAATGGTACAGAAAATAAAGTTCGTAGCCATAAATATTACAGAGGTCAGTCTGACCACAGGGTTGTACTTAATGTCTCCGCAGCTGCCATCAGCCCAGCTGCAGCTCCTTCTTACGCAGCCACCATCAGCCCAGCCGCAGCTCCTTCATATGCAGCTGCCATCAGCCCAGCTGCAGCTCCTTCTTACGCAGCCACCATCAGCCCAGCTCCTTCATGCGCAGTCTCGGCAGCTGCCATCAGCCCAGCCGCAGCTCCTTCATATGCAGCCGCCATCAGCCCAGCTCCTTCATGCGCAGTCTCGGCAGCTGCCATCAGCCCAGCCGCAGCTCCTTCTTACGCAGCCGCCATCAGCCCCGACCTGCACCCACTTCAAGCACGCTGGGGGCGTAACCCCAGCCCCGACCCACACCCCCTTAAAGCACGCTGGGGGCGTAACCCCAGCTCCAACCCGCACCCCCTAAAAGCACGCTGGGGGCGTAACCCCAGCCCCGACCCGCACCCACTTCAAGCACGCTGGGAGCGTAACCTGAGTGTTCCCAAGGTGACAGTTGGCCTGTATGCTTATGCATGTGTGTCTGAGGTACATTCAAGGCCGGACTGACACACCTAACCTGGGCTCTACATTCAAGGCCGGACTGACACACCTAACCTGGGCTCTACATTCAAGGCCGGACTGACACACCTAACCTGGGCTCTACATTCAAGGCCGGACTGACACACCTAACCTGGGCTCTACATTCAAGGCCGGACTGACACACCTAACCTGGGCTCTACATTCAAGGCCGGACTGACACACCTAACCTGGGCTCTACATTCAAGGCCGGACTGACACACCTAACCTGGGCTCTACATTCAAGGCCGGACTGACACACCTAACCTGGGCTCTACATTCAAGGCCGGACTGACACACCTAACCTGGGCTCTACATTCAAGGCCGGACTGACACACCTAACCTGGGCTCTACCTTGGGGCTCCAAATGGTTTTTTTCTGGTTGTTACAAAAGCATGTTATGCTGTAGGCGGGACCACACCCCCTGAATTCAGCCCTGGGTGTGTTTCTTTGACACGGAGGCTTCCACCTACACAAATGCACACTTTAGTCCCTGCTGCTGCTAACGGACATGACCGGTCTCTCCTGCCTTTTGGCTGGAGCCTTTTCTATGCCAATCAATAGCTTTTCCTGCCTTCAAAATTTCATGATATTGAGGTTGAGGTATGTCTTTATTTTTTTATTTTGACAATTGCCAAATAATTTTGTCCTTTTAGAAACTCTTCAGCAGTGTATTATGTCCTATTATACTATGGAAATGCTATTAAAATTCTTTTTCGAATGGACATTATGTATATGTGGTTTATTCAGGCTAACAGGAATGAAAATCACAAATACAGCAAATAATTTTAATGATGCAGAAATAGGTTTTTCTGTAATCATATGCTTCTGTTTTCCCTGCCCAGCTGCAGCTCCTTCTTACGCAGCCACCATCAGCCCAGCCGCAGCTCCTTCATATGCAGCCGCCATCAGCCCAGCTCCTTCATGCGCTGTCTCGGCAGCTGCCATCAGCCCAGCCGCAGCTCCTTCTTACGCAGCCGCCATCAGCCCAGCTGCAGCTCCTTCATATGCAGCCGCCATCAGCCCAGCCGCAGCTCCTTCATATGGAGCTGCCATCAGCCCAGCCGCAGCTCTTTCATACGCAGCCGCCATCAGCCCAGCTGCAGCTCCTTCATGCGCAGTCTCGGCAGCTGCCATCAGCCCAGCCGCAGCTCCTTCTTACGCAGCCGCCATCAGCCCAGCCGCAGCTCCTTCTTACGCAGCCGCCATCAGCCTAGCTGCAGCTCCTTCATATGCAGCCGCCATCAGCCCAGCCGCAGCTCCTTCATGCGCAGTCTCGGCAGCTGCCATCAGCCCAGCCGCAGCTCCTTCATATGCAGTCGCCATCAGCCCAGCCGCAGCTCCTTCATATGCAGTCGCCATCAGCCCAGCCGCAGCTCCTTCATATGCAGTCGCCATCAGCCCAGCCGCAGCTCCTTCATAAGCAGCCGCCATCAGCCCAGCTGCAGCTCCTTCATATGGAGCTGCCATCAGCCCAGCTGCAGCTCCTTCTTACGCAGCTGCCATCAGCCCAGCCGCAGCTCCTTCATGCGCAGTCTCGGCAGCTGCCATCAGCCCAGCCGCAGCTCCTTCATATGCAGCCGCCATCAGCCCAGCCGCAGCTCCTTCTTACACAGCTGCCATCAGCCCAGCCGCAGCTCCTTCATGCGCAGTCTCGGCAGCTGCCATCAGCCCAGCCGCAGCTCCTTCATATGCAGCCGCCATCAGCCCAGCCGCAGCTCCTTCTTACACAGCCGCCATCAGCCCAGCCGCAGCTCCTTCATGCGCAGTCTCGGCAGCTGCCATCAGCCCAGCCGCAGCTCCTTCATATGCAGCCGCCATCAGCCCAGCCGCAGCTCCTTCTTACGCAGCCGCCATCAGCCCAGCCGCAGCTCCTTCTTACGCAGCTTCCATCAGCCCAGCCGCAGCTCCTTCTTACGCAGCCGCCATCAGCCCAGCCGCAGCTCCTTCATACGCAGCTGCCATCAGCCCAGCCGCAGCTCCTTCTTACGCAGCCGCCATCAGCCCAGCCGCAGCTCTTTCATATGCAGCCGCCATCAGCCCAGCTCCTTCATGCGCAGTCTCGGCAGCCGCCATCAGCCCAGCCGCAGCTCCTTCTTACGCAGCAGCCATCAGCCCAGCTGCAGCTCCTTCTTACACAGTCACCATCAGCCCAGCCGCAGCTCCTTCTTACACAGCTCCTTCATGCGCAGTCTCGGCAGCCGCCATCAGCCCAGCTGCAGCTCCTTCTTACGCAGTCTCCGCAGCCGCCATCAGCCCAGCCGCAGCTCCTTCTTACGCAGCTGCCATCAGCCCAGCTGCAGCTCCTTCTTACGCAGTCTCCGCAGCCGCCATCAGCCCAGCCGCAGCTCCTTCTTACGCAGTCTCCGCAGCCGCCATCAGCCCAGCCGCAGCTCCTTCTTACGCAGTCTCCGCAGCCGCCATCAGCCCAGCCGCAGCTCCTTCTTACGCAGTCTCCGCACCCGCCATCAGCCCAGCTGCAGCTCCTTACCGATCAGGGTTTGATCATCGACACCTGGAAAACTTTTTGTCCGCGAGTCCTTGAGTCCGGATTCTCACCGTTCTCACTGCCGTAACAGAACATTTACCACACACACATAGACATGACATTTCTGCCATGTTTTCATTTATTACAGCTATGTACTATGACATCACAACAATTATAACTCATATTAAATTTGTTTGCTGCAGCAACTACAAAGTGCTTTCCCTAAATACCATCTACAAGCGAATACGCAGATGCTGGAACTGGCACTAATAACATTGTGCTTCCTTAGATAGTGAAGTGATTGCTGCACTGCATCATGGAAACGTTTTTCTGTTATGAGGAACTGCAGAATGTTCCAGAAATGCTGGAGATGGGGGCTTCATCCATGTTTTGTATTTGCCTTAAGCCTAAGTATTATGCACCTTGCAGCGATAGCCATGGTCTTGCAGCCGTGCCTCTAGGTAAGCTGGAGGAGGAGAGCTGGGGGTGATCGGCTATTATTGACTTTCTGAGAGAGGAGCTCAGCACTCACAAGGACTTCTGGCGCATTGTATTTCATCCATTCTCCCGAGGGTCTGGCAGACACTGCAGATGAGCGCTAAGCTCAGAGCACAGGAATAAATGTAACATTTATGGTCCCTGCACTTACACTGGCATTCCATCAACAACATCACAGTAAGTAGAGAATTATAATTCTACACATTCTCTCAAATTTTAATCCATTCCTACAGCTTTAAAGAGAATATACGTACAGTGGTACCTCGGCTCTCGAACTCACTAGAACTCAAATTTCTTGAAAGTTGAACAAACTAGTTTGACCTAGAACTCGATCTGAATCTCAGAAGTCGAACCGTGAACGCTGACCTAATATAAATTGTACGCGCCAGGAAATGAGTCATACTACAATGCAATTCTTACTTGAATGCCTTCTTCACAGACTGGACGATTAACCAAATAAAGCAGCGCAACATTACAGTAACTAACAATAAATAAACCACTAACTTACGTGTACTATTAAAGCATTTATGTCATTTATTTAAACTTTATTTTACCAGGTAAATTAAATGAAAACCAGATCTCACTGCTTGGAACTGCCTGGGATACAAACGTCATGCGTGTAACTAAACTTTTCAGCCAATAAGGGCAAAGGTGTGTCGTCACGGAGGCGGTTCCAGTTTGTGCAGCCGGGTGAGAGGTTAGGATGCATCTAACCGTAATGCATTGCGTCAGGATCAGAATGCGTTGCTTTAAGCCAGCGCTGTAAGCAAGTCGAATGCACCCAATGACCGGACTGGGGAAACAAACTGAAACGCGGACTTAATACAGAGGACTAATGACAACAACCAGAAACAGCTGATCACATGGGGATCCCACACGAGGTAAACGAGGGGGCGTGGCCCACGGAAGGAGCGGACGATCGGGGCAGGACAGGGGTAATGTTGGGATAAGATCTTTATCGTTTTGGAAGCCATTAAGAAAAAAATTCTCTTCTTGTTTTATCCTGTTCATTTTGTGTTTAAATGCTAAAAAAAAAGAAAAAACATATTTAGGTGTAATTTTGGGGGGCCGGGAACCAATTAATTGGTTTTCCATTATTTTTTATTGGAAAAATTCGATCAGAACTCTTTAGGATTCGATCCGAAGTCCGGAATGGATTAAGTTCGAGAACCGAGGTACCACTGTATTTATATGCATTTAAAATACAGCTAGTGTATCAGCATAGCATATTAATTTTACTCTCTCACATTTATGATGTGGTCTTTCCTATGCCCTCCCACAAGCCCCGCCCCGAAGGCCACCTGGGGAGGGAGGCCCCCCACAAGCCCCGCCCCGAAGGCCACCTGGGGAGGGAGGCCCTCCCACAAGCCCCGCCCCGAAGGCCACCTGGGGAGGGAGGCCCTCCCACAAGCCCCGCCCCGAAGGCCACCTGGGGAGGGAGGCCCTCCCACAAGCCCCGCCCCGAAGGCCACCTGGGGAGGGAGGCCCCCCACAAGCCCCGCCCCATAGGCCACCTGGGGAGGGAGGCCCTCCCACAAGCCCCGCCCCGAAGGCCACCTGGGGAGGGAGGCCCTCCCACAAGCCCCGCCCTGAAGGCCACCTGGGGAGGGAGGCCCTCCCACAAGCCCCGCCCCATAGGCCACCTGGGGAGGGAGGCCCTCCCACAAACCCCGCCCCGAAGGCCACCTGGGGAGGAAGGCCCTCCACAAGCCCCACCCCATAGGCCACCTGGGGAGGGAGGCCTTCCCACAAGCCCCGCCCCATAGGCCACCTGGGGAGGGAGGCCTTCCCACAAGCCCCGCCCCGAAGGCCACCTGGGGAGGGAGGCCCTCCCACAAGCCACACCCCGGAGGCCACCTGGGGAGGGAGGCTGTCCCACAAGCCCCGCCCCGAAGGCCACCTGGGGAGGGAGGCTGTCCCACACATCCACTACAGACCTTTTTTCAATGGCCCCATTTGCATGTGGGTGCCGATATTTGCAGGCTGATGGCGTTAATGTAAAATATATGACCTTCCAGCTCGCTCTTAAAACATGATCTTTAATACAGCTATTTCCACTAGTGCAACATAGCTTTTCAACAGAATTTTCAAAGGTGATCATGACCCTGTAATGGACATGCTGTTATGGAAGATGAATGGATAGATTACAAGGGTATTTTTAAAAATAAAGATAAAAAACAAGTAGTTGAAAAACTGTGCTGACAACAGGAAAAAAAAACAAAACCCAAGAGAATATTCCAGTGCCTTGAGTAATCGGAAGGGCCTGCATCCGCCTTCATGTTGCGCACAGGAACACTGCTTTCACACAGATCCTATTACACCCCCTTGGCCAGGGCGGACCAGCGTCAGCTAGTCATGTGACCTGCTGCTGCAGGACATGGCAGAGATTACAGAGGCACTAACCCCCAACCCCCAACCTCCCCATCACAGGAAGCACGGACATGTCAGGAGGACACTGCCGCATCACAAAATTCCTCCATGTGCCATAAACACACAAAAGACCTGGAGCTGCAGCAGGATTAGCGGCTGAGAATCCGAGGTGCAGCATGCTGATCTCCATGAGAGAGAGAGAGTAACCCACAGCCGGCTACCTATATATACTGTTAGAATAAGCAGAATGGACAGAATCATCTGACATTTCCACGGGGCATCTCCACCCCACCCCAAGGAGATGGTTTGAGAGCTATTTCCATGAGGTGTGTACAGACGACATGCCACACAGTCACTAACCATGGCACAGAAGTAAAACAACTTAACATTGTTTAGGAGCTGCAATCAAAACTATTACCTAGTCAGGTAACATGGTAACATTTAGCTGAAACCTCAGCCCATCAAATCCTGGGATGTGGATATCCCTACAGATGACATCACTTCCTGGATGGAGCGTCCAGTGGAAGTTCAATGCTTTGTGACAGTGGCTGTCCAGAGGGGGCTTCCTTTATCATCCCACCCTGCAGCAGCCCCACCACTCGCTGTTTAACAAGGCCTGAGACCACCCACCCCCCTCCCCCAGAAGACCACCCAGTTCCTCTAACATGGTTACTTAGGTGTGCAGATCAGAGCGCTCTACCTGCTTGTGTTCCCCTGTCATCAAAATCACAGAACCGCAGGCATTGGGCTGCTAGAAGCTCTCGAGCAGTAGTTGGCAAGTCTAGAACCACCGGATCCATCTACCTCACCAGTGTGAGTTCTACCATTGCCAAACACCGCGAGAGAGCTGACTTTCTCACCAAGGAAGTCCCTGGTTTCAGTAATGAACAAAACAACATCAACCCAAGAGAATATTCCAGTGCCTTGAGTAATCGGGCTTGTGCCCCAACCAAGGGTTTCTGTCGTTGCAGTGATGTGTGGTACACGTCGGTATAGCATAAAAAGGAAGCAAACCAGCACTGAAGTTATTCTTCATTAGCGTCCTACAGAACCGGAATGAAAGTGAATGAGTCTCTGCTTTTAGAGAAGCATGCTACTGAGCGGAACCAAACACAACTTGCCAATAAATCCCATGAAGGACAGTCAACTTGAAAAAAATGTAAATGCAAAACACCTTTAAAAAAAAGTCCCTGCCTGTTATGGGAAGATAAAATGCATGTCAGGCATGTATGTGACAGTCCACATTCTGCTGTGTGAATCGTCACCTGATGACCGAATGAAAAACTCCTTTTGAGTCCATATACCACAATATACCAGTATAATTTCTTCTTAAGAGCAGTTTCCCACATTCTTACAATCTATGCCTCCAGAAATATTTACAGAAGGAAGATCATAATTTTCAGCATACATAACAAGGATATAGCCATTTATTACAGATTCAATTACAGGAGGAACCCAACAAACTTTACCAGTGAGAAGGTTTCAGTTCTTTGGAATTAATTACTGATTCTAGGGAGACAGATTTATTCCATGATAAGAGATATTGACATTTCCACCAAATACAGTACATATATAACTGACCTGTATAATGGCAATCTTTATAAAGATATTCAGTGAACCTTCACCTCATTCCGGCAGCAAGTCGTCGACCTGAGCAGTGCGTCTCTCTCTTCCTATATTGGCACTACACATAATTGCTCAACGGATATATACAGAAGCAAAAATGTGCTAGTGCCAAAATGGGCAAAGAAGACAGCTGTTGTTCAGCTGGGCACCAGCCTCAAGGACAGCAGGGCACATCTGGGGACTTTTACCTATCGACCGGCTTTTTCTAAGCCACAGGATCTAGTGTCATGGGGCAGCTCTCTCCAGCGGTAGGACAGCGAGACGATGACCGTGACACCAGAGTGCAGTGACGCGTGGTTCTTTCTCTGCTCTGTTTATGGCCCTATGGTAATTCACTGATGGTGCGCTTTCACAGTGAATTCTACCAGTGCCATACACAGAACAGGAGTCGTCATCACCCGACCCAATCCCCCCACCCCCGCAAATTGGAGCCTGGGGGGAGCAGCGGCTTGTCTCAATCTGCCTCAAGGAGGTGCAGCTAGGAAACATTTAAAAGTTTTGGGGGGGGGGGGGGGGGGTCAATGGCAAATGTGCAGGTTGACCCAATAGCCTGCAGCCCCTAGCTGTGGTGGCAGCAGAATATTGACTGACCTTGGTCTACAGTTGTGGGACAGGCAAAGTGGAGTGTACAGGCCACAGGGAACTCATACGGCTCGTCATTCTGTCAATCTTCCCTGACCATCCATCTTGGCTTCCTGAAGTATCAGTGTCAAAGACACTGTTAGAAAGTCTAGCAGTCTGTGCACATAATCTGCATCAACATAAACTAAGACCCACATAAACACCCTGTGATGCGTTATGTCTGCTCCCAGTGGAAATCGGGGACATTCAGCACTCTGGGCTCTCCGGTAGCCTGGCTTTCTAACCATCTAAGTCAGGGGTGGCCAATCTTATACAGACACGGCCGCTGTGTGGCGGGTTTTCACTGCAACACCCTAATTAGATTACTAACTAGAGGACTGATTGACTGAAGAGTCCCCACACCCGGGTTTGAACAGCTGACCTAAAGGTCACCCCAAAGACCTGCACACACACCAGCCCTTTGTGGATAAGACTGCCCCCCCTGCTCTAAAGCTTTAACAGACATCAGCTGATATTATGTCCGGGGCAGGAAGCCCTGATCCCGGAGTGCCAGCATCCAGCAGGTTTCCCATCCTACCTGGTCTCTGAGGAACCACCCCTGATCTCAGGCAGACAGTAACTGATCAGATAGGATAGAGAACCTGCTGGATGCTGGCACTCCAAGATTAGGAGGGCTGCCTATCCCTAGATTACATGATACACACCTTCTAATACATCTATGGAAGCCACAGTGTGGGACAGAAAGACAATGACCTAATGACCTTTCTCTGCATGTAATAAAATGCTGGGAAGTGCACAGTTATCCACTATTTATAAAAATCTGTTAACCAAAACCTTAATAACGGTTAGGAGTCACAGGCAAAGTCACAGTATTCATTTTATAATATTCTACTGAAATACAAACATCAATATAATCCTGTAGAAATAAATATCTAAACATACCAAACGCAACAAACAAAAACAGAAGAAAGATGAGAGAGTGGACTGATAAGCTCGCCCATCCGTCGCTCCCCCAAACTCTGCACAATTCCAGGTGCTGCAGTTTCTCTTGACACCCTGAACAGAGATTAAGGGCACCATATGTTGCTACACTGATGTTTTTTCTCATAAGATTTTTTTGAAACTATAATGAACCAAGAGGCAACGTTCCCTCAGAACATCCCCCACATGAAGCCGTCTGTGGATTTTTCAGCATTAACTGCACACTTGGCCTATTAGCTGCCTAAAAAACAAATATCAAAAGTGAGGCTCAAATGTAAATTCGCTAGTGAGGGTTCATTGTACCAAGTCATAACCCTGCTAAAGATCCAATAAAGGAAATGGGAGAACGACTGTTCCCAGTGTGGAGGCACCCTACTCTCCATAACACACTGCAGATCACCATAACCTTGACTAAATATCCAGTTATTAAAACTGCTTGGATAGAAACAACCTGTCAAGAGGAAACTTCATGGGAGGATGTGTAGGAACCCTCCCAGGTATGGTATTATCTTCCAGGTGGTTCCATGGAGATGCCATGAAATGCAGGCTGAGCTCCTGCGACGTGGGCTGTGCATGTCACCCGCCAAGCCGCTGCTCCTGCAGGTGCCCGGAGTCACAATTCTATGGCCTCCACCGCCTAATCTGCCCACACCATCTGCCGCAACCGTAGCCTTCAAGCAGCCGCCTCCACCATGCTCCCCAGGACTGCCCCCCTGGTGAGTCTGGGGCGATGGGGGTGGCCATTAGCTTCCCTGCAGTGCAGTGGGGGGAACCCAGATTGATCTCGGCTGGGAAAAAATGATGTTCTAAGTGATTTTTAAGACGCCCCAAATGGCTCCCAGAGATGGACTGGTCTTGCTATTTCCTGGGTAGATCAATACCACTAAGAAGGCAATATGGCTTTTAAAAGAAGCCCCATCAAGTCATGTTAAAAGGAGGCCTTTTCCACGCCCAGGGACTTATAATTGCCATTCAAGGCAAAATTAGTCATATTATTAGTGAAAATATGATTGGTAATGTGAAAAAATATATAGTCGATTATTTTCAATCTCTTTTTTTAAAAACGAATATTTAATTTCCGTAATTAAGGCAATTGGTCTTTAGCGGTTTTGAAACTTAACCATCAAATTCTAGTAAAATACAGGCCATAAGGAGATATTAACACAATCAATGCACAAGTAATGGTCTCTACGCAGATGTCACGTGTTAAAATTCGGCTTACATTTCAACGAGTAACTGTTTTCAGCATGGCTTGGAGTACCGACCAATGCAGCGACAGCGAGAAGCAGATGCAGAAAACCATTAAAATGAACTGTTTCAAAACGAAATCCTATACTTGAAAATTAGATTAAAGCGGACAGCAAAACCCTGATTTAAAAAAAAACGTAGTATTTTGAGAGAAAAACTGCTTAGATGTCTTCATAGCAAACTACACTACGCTACTGTCTGAATAACATAAATTCGGACAAATCATTTATATTGCTTCATGACCAGAAGTTGATGCAATTAAAAACAAATGAAAATGTTTTTCTATTTAACATGGCTCATTTACAGTGCAGCCGAGCTATTATCCTATTATATATATCACTAAAAATTCGATTTTAAATTCGAGACAACGCTTATATTTATGTATGAAACATGCTGATGTCTGGCAAGACACGCAGCTTTAGCTCGAGGCGCCGTCGTGCAGGGAGGGGCTTGGCGTCTCGGACTGATCCCTTCGAGTCACCTGTCTTTAAATTACCCTAAATGACAGCTGCATAGTCCGTTCGTTTAATCGTATTTGTCTTTGATTATAGCCTGTAACCTCCTTCAGACTTTAGTTATTTTTGGAGAGATCTGGAAAAAAAGCTCTTCTCTATTACAAACTAAAAATATCGAAACGTAACAATCGACGATTACAATTATATAAATGGCATAAGATAAAAAAAAGTGGCTAATTCTATTCCCCAGAATTAATACTATTTCAACAATCTTCCCATTGGGAACATTACATTTCAGCGGTCAGTAAAACTTGCTATTCATAACAGGCAGACGTTGGATAGGTCTACATAAATAAAAATGACTTTTTAAAAAGCAATGTAGTTTAAGCGATGATTAAGTAACCTAAACCATTCGTTTCTTACTGTACTGTTATTAGCAATAAGAGCAATCGTCCATCTCTAGTGCCCCTGCACCTAAATAACTTAAAATAATTTGTATAGCGATTTAAAAAGACTCTTTAGAATAAATATACAGAAACTACGACAGTGACGAATATATAAAAATTGATATAGGCCTAGTATCCTAAATATACAGTATCATACGTATTAAAACAGGTATGCCTTGACAAACATTTTCAATGTGTGTTTTAAATTCATTCTGCATATAAACCTCGGTTTCTATAGCGTGACGTTTACAGGTTATCGAATTAGATTACCTACTGAAAAGGCGTAGTACCGAATTATGAAACTGCCAAAAGCAGAAAAACATCAAAAGTTTGAACGCATCGTAGAAGAGTGAAAAAGGGAGACGCCGGCCCGCGCCGTAGTGCCGCACGTCCAGTGCGGAGCGCACAAAACGCGGAATGGAAAAACTGCGGCAGTACCGACAACAATCACACGTCGCAACCTAAGTTCACATAGGGGAAATTACTTCTTCGAGGTTCAGTAAATCAACACACAAGAATTATTGAAGCAGGTCGTTAAACTAAGAATTTCAGGGAAACAAAGAAATGCAGGCAGCTTTGCGGACTTCCTGGGTATCAGATGACACTTTTAGAGCTGTTTACCTCTTTACTTACTCGTATCCATTTGCTTTTTTCGTTCTTTTATTTTACCTGCAGAAAAGTTCAGCCTAGATCGCGGCTGTTGCGCTTAGGTGTATCTGAAGTCCCATGTTTTATTCTTCTATCTTCCAGGTCCAGTGTTTTTCATACTGCGCCTCTGCTGGTTTATGCTGCGAAAGCAGGGATTTGCCAATGGAAGATAATTAGTTTGTAAGCATCTTACCGTAGTGGTGGAATAATCCAGCCCCATCCCTCTCTCTCTCTCTCTCTCTCTCTCTCGCATTTTGCAGTGTCAGAGGCTCAGGTGTTTCTATTAAGGTGGAACCCAAGAGAAGTACCACCTTAAGAAATTTAGGGTCCATGCTGGACACCAGTTAATGTTTGAACGAAACAGATTTTTAGCCGTCGATTGGTTGCTCACCAGATAATTGGACTAGGCTACAAACATAAAAGAATAATGCAGCAAATTTTCAGCCTACATGTAAACTATCTTCGTGGACTACACATTACACAGTTCCCAAATACATGAAGAAACCAGACATACTAGCCTAAGTATATTGTGGTACATTTTAAAACTCAGATTCACATTATAGATCCACAAAATACGCACAAATATGTAACTCAACAATCGAATACCTTTTGCGATGACATATGCCATTCAACAGATCGTTAAGCGCATTCTTTGTTCCAGTCACCAGAGGTTTACTACGATGGTTAGACCTTCATCTGTCAGTGTCAAACAAAGGGAACCCTAGTTTGACCTGACGTATCTGAAGAAGCACTAGACAGGTGTTTACCTGCGGCGGGAACAGACAAAGGGTCACTGTCTAGGTCGAGAGGCAGCGTGAATGGGGGCTGCTAGGAAGCATGCGCAGAGAGGCTAACCCTGCCGGGGGGTGTAGCCTAATCCCGCATTACTATCTCTAATAGGAAAGTAAAACACCTCCATTAAAAATAACTGCAATTTCCGATAGGTTACGCGGATCTATTCGTTTAAAAAAGTATTTTGAATGCAGTTATTATATTCCACTAAATTTACTCCTATATTTTCCGCAACTTCGGGCAAAATTTCACATTTCGTATAAAATAACTAAATCTAAAAAATAAAAAAAAAACATTTTCAAACAGGTCTTGTTATTTCAAACAACTGTGATGGGTCATAAAAAGACTGACATGAGCCTAATGACCACATAGGTCTCCTTCCCGTTTCACAGTGGCTTATTATTCTTATTATTATTGATTAATATGCATGTTATTATTATTATTATTATTATTTCTTTTATTATTATTATTTTTATTATTAATAATAATAATAATAATAATGATGATGATCATCATCATAATAATCATAATAGTAATAGTAATTGAGCGTTTAAAGAGTTGACACAGGCCTACCATTGCGACGGAACGTGCACCGGTGATGTTCGCTGGGACAGAGCGCAGCAGGATCAAGTGACCGCATCCAGATGGTCAATAACGGACAAAGCTCTACGGTACCATATTTCATGTTCGAGGGATCTAAGCGCAGCGACCGGCCTGCCATTGCGGCATATGCTTCATAACGCGGCGGCAAAGAAGCATTCACCCCCCACCTCCCCCTTCCACAGCGTAGGCCGGTTGTTTGTCATACATCACCGCAGAACACAGAGACGTACAATAAGCAAATATAAAAAGAACAGAAAACAGCTATTCTGTTTAAACGATACACAAATGATTTTTTTCTCGTAAGACGTCCAATTTGGAAACTTAACCAGTTCAACGTCTAAAAAACAAACGCATAAGTTAATGCGTTTCCGAGTTTTAGGGGCCAGTTGTAGACCAAACGACATTCAAACGTACGCTTTAAATATACCCCTTACAAAGAATCCCCGCATACAACCTGAGAAGCAGGAGGCGCAGTCAGGCCGAGGGAGGCCGTCATCCCCAGCCAGCGGCCGCCGCGGAGAGTCAGCTCACATCCCCGAGCCTCTGGCCTCCTGGGTCCCAGCTCGGCCATTATATGGAGGTGAGATTTACCCATGCTCCTCTCTGCTATAACCTGAGTCAGTTTACCTGCTGTTGATAATTTGACAGACACCTTTGTGGAAAAAAAGACACCATCCTTTCGAGCGGAGTATGTCTGTAAGATCTGGTTACACCTTTTCATACGAATATCCACAGTGAAATCCATCCAGCGGGACCCATTGTTACCCCCGTACATTTTAAAACAGGACCGTCCAGCGCCGAACTCGAGCCTCCCCTGCCGTCCGACCCACCCAAATCGGTTTCTGCCTGATTAACTTCTTGAAAAGTTGAAATCCTAGCTGAGGATCCGCTGTGAATGAGACTGACGACATAAGTTGAGAGAGACTCATAAATATTTGAAATATTCATTAAGATGTGCCTCATAGTGGCGGGGTGAGGGTGACGCGCTGCATGGTGTCGCCTGTCGCATCTGCCAGAAAGGCCTCCGGTGTCGCGCCGGAGCACCTGTGGCACGTGCTGCCTCTCGCGGGCCGGATACGCGATACGTCCGCCCAGTAAAACACGATCACTGTAACGTGGACAGCACAATATAACCTTATTGCATTTTGCATAAAAAAATACGAATATTGTGATATAACTGCAGCAAATTTCGCGAGCCTTTCAAGTTTTTCCTTAAGTCCACATTGTCCTCCTCCTCCTGTTCTATCTGCAAGGAAGTCAGTCCATTCTGCGGAAATGCACAACTAGAACCTGATCTTAAGTTTTCATACATGCACTGCACATTTGCCTTTTGTCCATACTGCCTAATGTTTTGTCTATGTTTTTAAACACGGTATAGTTGTGAATATTCATTTACATGAGCAGCCCGGGTTTGCGCTGATCGGGGGAGGTGAGGTGTCCCCTTGGTATTAGACCGGCACACCGGAAAATATTTCACGATGGCCAGTCGGCGCCTGTAGGCCTGTATGAGTGCGGGAGACGGAGAGAGCGCGCGGAAGAATCGCTATATTGATATAAATGGTAAAATCTAAAAAAAAAAAAAAAAAAAAAAAAAGACGGAGACCGAGCTGTCAGGTTTAATTGATAATTATTTTATGACATTTGTGCAGCGTGTATCTTAGACATCAGTATTCGAAGTGAAGTTTTCATTTGTTTGTTAGGTAAATTAATAATCCAATCATATAGGCTATTTGTATTCATAAGTTTATGGGCCTGCCTTTTCGACGGAAAGAAAATAATGTTGAGATACAACAAATGTGTATATATAACAATTGGTGATATATAATGAGTTATTTATAAACATAGTCTACATAATTAAACGTAAGCTAATTTGAACCTGACTAACATTTTCCGCTTCCATGACATTGTTTCCATTAATAGCCACGCAAACGAGTCAAATTTGCAGTTCAGGCTAAAATCTGTTTTGAATGATAATAGATAGGCAATTTTTATATCTGAATCAGACGAGCGTAAACTGAATTATATCTCACTTTCAGCCAGAGAAACATAAAACTATAGGCTTATTACTGGTAAATTGTTACAAATATTTAACTACGTAACGATCCCAGATAAAACATCTCAATTACTTGTAATATATTAACACGCACAATTAGTTATGTGTTTTATAAAGTTGAATTAACTGAGTACGCAATATTATTCCTATTAGTAAAAAATGTAACGCTTTTTTAACGAGAATTTTTTATTCACAAACCGTGTTGCGTGACAACCAGTTACATCGGCAACAGATCATTTGAAATCAACATTAAAAAGATACCAGGTTTTTGTAAAAAATAAATCCGTTCAAACACTGATATTGTAGCCTGTGTCCTTCAAACCAAAATTTAGAGAGTGAAAAAGTAATTATAGAATGTATATATTTTTAACGTTTAGCCTATGTAATGCGATATAGTCAAAGGTGTTAATTGTTGTCTGGCAAACGTGTGCATGATATGTTCTTATTCGATCTACTTATTTAATAAGCATATTGGTAAAGCAACTAATGTTACAACAAGCGCGTAGAAAAATTTGGAGTCTGTAAATAATGAACAACATTTTTGTAAATACGGATTACATAAAAATGTGTCCTACTACCTTTGCTTTTAATAACGTCGGGACACTTCACAGGGGCAAGTTAGCAAGGAAAAACTGTAGCTACATTGAATGAACGTTGGCATTAACGTTGTGGCATGCAGTTTGCCACAATGTGTCATACATGCAGTATGTAATTGATGCATTCTTCCAAATCGAATTTGAACCCTACGACTTGAGCGTTTAGTAGCTGTCCAAGGTACAAGATTGTAAAAGAACACATACAGCAGGCTTCATTAGAAAAATAGGCCAGTAGTGTTTCATACATTTTCCTCCATCTCCGAGTTATAGTTTCAACGAAAACATGCATTTGAATATAGCCTAACATATTTTCAGTCTTAAAAAAATATTTTTAAAAGACAGCAAAAATTCTGAACGTCTACGGTAAATACTTACCGATACCATATAAAAATAATGCCGAATTAAAATCAAGTACTTAAACGAAGTTTTGTATTAGTTAACATCGGAATATCGTTACAATCAATATAAACGCCTGAGAAGAAAAAAATGCACATTAAAACGTTGCAATGCAGCAAAGTTGTGGCGAATTAAGCGATTGAGTATTTCTTAATGTTAATGTTTCTTGCACTTGGATCTGCGTCATTTTGTTCGCGTTTTCTAGGCATTGTTGTTTCTGTTTTACCAGGTAACATGACGTTCGTTTGCGTATCACAAGTTATCCTTACAGCAATAAATTATCCTTACAGCCATCGTGTAGCGTTGCTTTGTGCATTTCCAGACATTCGCGATTTCTAGGAATGAAGTGTTGAGTGTTTCCAACCTGTGGGGTTTAATTGCAGAGCAGCTGTTTTCGCCGGGATAGGATGCCGATGATGATTGATGCAGACATGATTAGAAGGTTGCTATGCAGAGGTACCATATAAAGAGCGCGGTAATTAGTGGACACGTTTTTTTTTATCACCGAAGTTAATCCATTCTCAGTGCATGGGGATGGTATAATTTTAATTTTGATGACGAAGAACGAATTTAAGTTCACCTTTAAAGCAGAATATTTGAATATTCAAATGGTGCGGTTGTAGTGCATAGGACGTTTGCGGTTTCCGTTGAAAATTTAGTTTGGTAAACAATCAGGAAATATTTGCATTGGATTTGAAGAAAACTTTCTTTCACTGCACAGATATGAAAATGTCATTGGCACACCTACAAAATCTGTCCTACGCCTATACAAGCATGAGGACAATAGATGCCCTTTGGTGTCATTCGACTTCTAAATCTCTGTAAGGTGCAGTTTTTTCGGCGAGGTTTTTTGTCCTTATGCACAATAGCAAAGTAGTATCCTCCTCGGGCTACAGTTGAAATGAGGTCTTCCTTTCACAGGGGAGGCCGATGAATGCCTAACTCCCACCATACTGCGGAGAAAATTCTCCTTTTTAGGCGATGGGTGAGAGTGTAAGAAGCTTACGCTGCTACTACAACAAAAAAGGTCACACAGAGAGAGAGAGAGAGAGAGAGAGAGAGAGAGAGCAGCTCCAAAGGCACCGTAGCTGAGCTCCTTATTACACAACACTTAAACATTTTATTTTTCAACATTTCGACTCTGCGTTAGTTTATTGCACTCACTAACACAAGACGCAATCACAAGACTCATGTGCCCGTTTATCCGAGAAGCTTTCTAATCAGACGGTCATACATTAATAAAAGGGTCTTGCATCAGTTCTCCACGAACCCGAACTGGAAACGGGAGTCGGGTTGATTTCGCTCTGCCAAACAAGCAGTTTGCAGGTCGCCCAGGATGTCATTTCACCGGGGAGCGCTGGGATCACCACCGGGGTCCCGGCCATAACACCCAACACACGAACAAACACACAGTGCGCCAGCTCAAAACACAAACATCAGCCGATACGGGGTTCTGAAGATTTAGCGACAGGGGCTCTCAGGCTGCCACAAGTTGTTGCCATTCGGCCATGTGAATCTAGCCTTCTTTATTCCCTCAGTAATACCATGGTGTTACACGCACAGTAAAAAAGATCATGAAAACAGTTTGCCCGTTGGTTTTGGGGGTTCAGTTCAACAAAATGTTTTATGCTAGAGTTAGAATGGAACGTTTCTATTTTCATTACATTTTAGAATAATAGGACATACCATACTATGCATGTTGGAAATGTTAAAATAGTAAGACTTTCAGAATCGGCATTGACCCCACAAGGTCATGTACAAGGTCAGTGCTTAGAAATTTGACGTAAGAAAATATATCATTAACACATTTCTGATAGTACATTTGTTACATTTTAACAATCATTAATTCAGATAGAATGCTGCATATGTCTAAGAAATATGTTGATGGTCTGCATGCTATTCCCATAAGCAGCTCCGAACCCGGTAATGAGGGTGCCAAACTAAAAGCTTGCTGGGGCACTTGGAGCAGTTTTAATGTCTGGATTGCCCACTGGGGCAGGTCATGTGACTGCCTGCCATGCTCTTACCCAATCAGAGGAGCTCTCTGGAGACTTCTGTTACATCACCGGAGGCCACAGCACCAGGCCTGCCCACCTGATCATCGCACTGCGGATAAACTGACTCTGAATATTTCATTGAGGAGTTTGGGTTTCTCTGCCCCTGGAGGTCAGGCCTCCACAGTCCACCCCCATCACTCTAGGCTGTTGGTCCTATGTTGCTTGTTCGTGCCACAGCTTTTGGGTCTGGGAGGGTGTCCTACCCTAATCCCCATGACCTAGAACCGGGGAGCGTATTACAAAAAGTGTACTACCCTACCCCCCCCAGCCCTCAAATGACATGAAGCATGATACCCGCCATCTGATAAATAAAGAGTGAGATTGTGGCGCTTCAGAGTATTGGGGAGACATAAACACCAGTATTTGTCTGGATGATGGGCTTGTGCACTTGTGTTGCAGACCAAAAACAGGGAAAAATATCTATGTCCATGTTGTAAGATTCCTGTGAGACTAAGAGCTTCATGCTATGCGTGAGGTATCACCACGGCAGGTATGCGAGCAGGACAGAGGTCCGTCCTGGCAGGGCACAGCACAGGCTGTGATGCTGAGGCATTATCCGTCAGATAAAGACCCCCAATAACCCATCGTGAGGACCTGAAGAAGAAAAATAAGACATAAAAACACAACATAGTATGTAATAGTGACTCCGAAGGGGAAATCCAGCCAAATGCAAAGGTAGTGGGTGAAGGTCACAGACCCACAGTTTTGCCTTCTGTAACCTTGATATAACCTGTGAAACTATTCTGGACCAGGAAATTTTGGTGGAACTGTCTTATTCATTAATTTGCTTACTTAATGCATCCCATTCATATTCTGTGAACTAATGTCATGTAAATAATAGCAAAAAAAACGCGTGATGTGGTTTGTTTTACTGAAAGAAATTGTCTTCAATCCTAGTGTTTTACACCTAATGTAGAGGCTTGGCAGGAAAGATGGCACTGGAGCGCCCTCTACTGGACATATCAGAAAATGATGAGTGAAAAGCAACAGTTTCTGTCCTACTCAAGTAAGCTGGACTGACCAGCCAGCATTCCAGGCTTTTTCCCAGTGGGCCAATGGGTATGCAGGTCAGCAAAATTTATCCCTGACCCCCACACAAGCTGGCCAAATGTATTGTGAGGGACCCAAGAGTCCGGGGACATTCATAAATCCCAGTCCAGCCCTGTGCAGAGCCTGTACATTTACTAGCAATCAAGACAGCTTATAGCTATGAAGCTCTATTATCCATCCCCAAAATTTCAGAATATCCCACATTTAGATCTTCTAATCGATTCAAGATATTCATACTCAGCAATTTAAATGCCCCTTAGATGGTATGACAGGGTGAAGAGCCCTTGATGTCCACAAAGTACACAGTGTCAAGACTTGTACACATTTGGTATTTATTTAAAAAGTTAGTCTTATTTATACACAACTACTTGACGTTATAATCATATAGATTAAAAGGCATGTCAGTGTCATGCATGCCCACTATATAATCACAATGAAAAATAACTAAGAAGGGAAGAAGAGAAAACGGGGGGTAAAGTAAGTTTGGAGAAGACAGTTGGGGGCGGGGGCAAGCCAATATGGATGGCAGTGTCATTTGCAGTTTTCTTGTGCATCGCCTTAGCTGTCAAACAGGGTTTCCATGGACTTCCGTAACCTCCACTCTGACCCTGCTGCAGTTTGACTGCATTTGTAAGAAGGAGGAAAAGAAATGAGTGATGAAGGTGGCAACTGGGCTGCTGCCTGGTCCTCCTCCCGGACCCGACGCCCGCATCATGCCCTCGGTCCCGGGCCGTGCCAGCTGCACTGGGGGTGCTGCAAGGGAACTCTTGGTGGAACGCCTGCTTCTTTCGCAGGTAAACAATCATTCATGCACAGCAGAGCAAGTCTGCAGCCTCATTTTAGACTGAACTGCGCTCTGTATAGGAGCCAGAAGGTGCATTCTGTGAGATCTGACTAAGCACACCAGCATTGGGGCCATTCCGGATTGCATTCATCAATCCCAGTCTAAATAAGAAAATGAAACTGGAGTTGGAATTTAAATCTCCCTGAAATTCAAATTCAATTCCAATTCTGTTCTCCATAGTTCTTTTTCCCAATCCCAACTTGATGAATGCATTCCAGAATGGCCCCAAACCTGAAGCACACAGAAAAGGAATCAGTTGCACATTTAATTTCATTCATTCACTCATTCATTCAGAGCGGTTACAAAAGCTGCTCTTTTTCAATTTTGAACTTTAGGTCATGCAAGCTCTCAATTCCAGCATATAAAAGGGGACAAGGTTAGTGTTACGTCCCTCTCGTTATTTTCTCGGGCAGAATGCGGGATAAACAGGAAATAAACAGACAAGCTGACCTCTGGCTGTTGCATACTGTTACTATGTGCTGCCTCGTTTATCATGACAACAGCGGGGTGCCGTGGGGAAAGGAGCAGCGCGGTGCTGACTGTGAAACCTTCCAGTCTGCAATCCAGAAGGCCCTTCCTGACCACAACATCCCATCTCAGCCCACCTCCAATTAATCCACTATGGCAAATACTCAACCCTATAAAGATATTAAAACCCCAGCAAAATACTTATTAGGTTTTATAGAAGGTCACTCCCTTCATGTGGCTGCAGGCTGAGCAGAGAAGGTAGACGTCCCGCTCCAGGCCGGCAGTGGCCTCATCCAGCACTTCCAACCCTCCAGGATGCAGGCTGCATTACCCAGGACTCCATAAAATAGTCAGGAAAGACTTGGAAGGGGAACAACACACAAGATCTGCAATACAGCAAATCATGTCATTGGAATGAATTACACAACATAATGATGCAAACTGAACTCATTAATCCTCTCCTCTACAGGAAGCTGCCTGAAACCAGTTACTTCTACAATGAGGGAAAACCTGCTGTACATATTTTAAACTGAATTTGCCACACATTTTCCTAAATAAGGAACTAACCCTAGCATTACAGTTCAGCTCAAGAAAGCAAGCTGACAAAATCAACAAGCCAACAAAGGCCTGTACAAGATTCCGTGAGAAGACTGCCACCCAGTGACGGAAAAATCAGGCAAACATCTAAACTATGAATGCAGCCCTATCCTTCACACAGAAACCAAAGAGTGCTGTTCCCCATCTTTTTACAGCACGGGCTCAACAAAGCCCAGGATAACTTACTTTCCGAATGGTGTAAAACTACAACAGGGTAATGAGACAAACAGAGGAGACTTTCCTATAATGGTCAATTAAACCAGGATAAAATAAATACCGCTTGTTTGTCTTGCAAGAATGCAAAACCACGTGAAAAATGTCTTTTGAACACCGGCCTCCCTGCAAGACCTCAGTAATATCAGCATCAGGCTAGCCGAGCTGGCAGGCTAAAAATAATGTTACACAGAGCCTCCAACGTGTCACCCCGACTGTGTGACCTTTCCCAGAATCCTGCTGTGTACAGGCAGCCATTTCTAAGGTGCTGACACTTCATGGTACTGGCCGGGGGGAGGGTGTTCAAGGGTTTGAACAGAAGGACAAGCAATTATTACCACTTTAAATCCAACCCAAAAAGACAGGGAAATTTCTCACAATCCAAAAAAGCTCTCAGAGAGGCATTTTCGGTGTGTTGCCAGATAAGACCAGCCTACAAACAGCAGCATTCAAATTAAGTAACATGATCTACTGACTGGAAGAAAGTTTAATACAATGAAACAGCTTTTTTGAACACTGTTTTTCTGGCTTGGGGTTTTAAGTCTTCAGTCACTCTCTTTAATAAGCACTGTCATGATGTCACAACCAGCAACAACATCTGTATTATTATGATGGCCACGGAGAAGAGAGGTGAATTCCAAGTGACCATGATCATACTGAATCACAGGTGAGAAAAGTGGGTAGTCCAGCGAAACTGCACTGCTCAGGGTGGTTAAGGGGTGAGCAGGATGCAAAAGATGGGCGTCTAGAGGGGGAGAGAGTAGAAATGAAAAACACCAATGCTACATCCATAAAAATCCTTTTTAGTCATAAAAAATTGCCTTGTTTAAATATGAATATCAGTCTGCTCCTTGCGGCTGGGAAATCGGAGTCTGTTTAAGGACATCGCCACACACTACAACTCCATATCTTGGGCTTCGTCCTCAGAGAAATCTGACATGGAGCTCTCCGACGAGGAGTCCCCGGCCCGCTCTTCCTGCTCCTTCAGCGCCTCCTCTGTTGCATATTTCTGGATGTATTCTGCAGATGCCAAAAAGGAGGGGAGGGGGTCAGGAGAAGTACTGACCTTGACAGAAAGGTCTGCTAACAACAGGATATCTTTAAATGGCCTGGACTGGCATGTAGTAATACATGGGCCTTGAGAGAGCATTCGGGCAGGCAGCCATACAAAGGCCTCTGGAGGGCAGACCGGCGGCAATACACGGGCCTCCCGAGGGCAGGCGGACTGTAATACACGGGCCTACCGAGGGCAGGCGGACGGTAATACATGGGCCTCCCAAGGGCAGGCGGACGGTAATACACGGGTCTCCCGAGGGCAGGCCGACGGTAATACACGGGTCTCCCGAGGGCAGGCCGACGGTAATACACGGGGCCTCCCGAGGGCAGGCGGACGGTAATACACGGGGCCTCCCGAGGGCAGGCGGACGGTAATACACGGGGCCTCCCGAGGGCAGGCGGACGGTAATACACGGGGCCTCCCGAGGGCAGGCGGACGGTAATACACGGGCCTCCCGAGGGCAGGCGGACGGTAATACACGGGCCTCTGGAGGGCAGACGGGCGGCAATACACGGGCCTCCCGAGGGCAGGCGGACGGTAATACACGGGCCTCTCGAGGGCAGGCGAGCAGGCAGCAATATACGGGCCTCCGGAGGGCGGGCAGGCAGGCAGCAATACATTGGCCTCCGGAGGGCAGACGGGCGGCAATACACTAGCTTCCAGAGGGTGCTCACCTCTGATTCTGCGCTTGTATTCTTCCGGCCGGTGCAGGTACATGGCAGCCGCATCCCCGTTCAGGGGATCAATGGGGTTGGGGTACGCCAGCAACTGAGGCAAGAACGACTCAAAGATATTGGTGAGATCTGCAAAACAAAATGAAAATTGTACATCCCACAGAAGACTCAGTAGGCTTTCAATTGTCAAAGTTACTGAAGCACTACATGTGGCCACTAGGTGGTACGCAGTCAATCACAAAAAACAATGCAGCCAAAACAGGCAGGGAAACTAATTCATTCAATCAGATTCAATTTAGAAAATTCAGTGAAACAAAAGGATTAACCTGTATTTAGCTCATTTATTTAATTGCCGATTTCGTTTTTGTATTAGCATATGGTTATTAATTTCAGTCTTTTAAACAGGCTAAATTATCAAAATTGAATGTATAAGAAATGCTTTGATTGAAACATTTTTTCATGAGCATTGAGTACACGCTGTAAAGTCATTTTTTTCTGGGATTTTCTTTAAGTTCCTTATTAAACTTCTTAGTCTTACATTTCTGAAACAAAAAAAAATCACCTGGGGTTTCATTTATCAAAGCGTGCGTAGACCAGTTCCTCAATGTGTGCACATGAATCATTGGAATGCACGGGCAAATCAGTGTTTATCACTCCTGTGTACAAATAGCTATACAAAGTGAACATTGATAAATCTCATGCATTCTAAATGTGAATGTGTGTCTGCAGCAATACTAATTAATGTGAAGGAGTACCCTCAATGAACCATATAGGGATGTGCGACTTCTACATAACACACATCAACACACAGAATAGGAGAACATGTTGCAGAAATGGAAACCGTGAAGAGAGATGTACCTTTATATCCTTATTCCAGTTTGTAATGTATTTTCCACTATATGCTTGTATTGTTATTTTCTAACTGTATTTTGCTATTAAGAAAAAAAAGGAGAAAAAAGTAAACTGAAGGGGGAAAATGAACTTGGAAAATGAGGTGGAAGTTTTGCTGGATGTAATAAACAAACAAGGTCTGTTTCGCCACTTTACCAGTGGTCTGTCTAAGAAGGCAAAGGACCCAAGATGGGGACAGGTGACACATGCAGGCCATGCAGTGTCAACTGTAATGAGAACAGCGGCAGAGGTGAGGAAGAAGTGGTCCGATCTGAAAATGGCCACTGAGAAAAGGATCGTAGCCCACTGATTCCACGTTCATGTCACAGGGGTGACATGACGATATATTATTTCTTTAGGTATGGACCTCAAATGACTTTGAAAAAGATTCCTTGTCATTAGCATGACCTGCCTGCACATACTGTGTGTGAACGTAACTAGATCAAGGTCTATCAAGGTTGATAATTATGTGCGCATCCCATGTGCCAATCAGTCTACTGCAGGACACTTCTGTGCCACTAAGGGTTTGTGCATATGCATTGGTGGGAGTGCTTAGAAATATACTCACAGAAAGAAACTGAATACCATTTTATGTATAAGAATGTGCATACGCACAAAACCTTGTACGCGCGGTTGATAAACCACTGTTCTGCTGCCACCCACCTCTCCACCCAAAAGCAAGGGGCAACAGAACAGGGGCCAGCCCAGCCCTTTCCAAGGTTCTAAGCAAAGTTAGATTATCTTGTTGTCACTTATCTTCCTTCCCATTCTAACAGGCTGATCAGATGGGGGATCCCTGCAGGCCGATCCCATACAGAACCCACCCCCCCATTTCACGTGGCAAGCCCCCACCCACCACCAAAGGGACTCACCGTACAGGGCCGACCACGTCTGGTTGATGACATCCAGGCAAACTGTTCCTGACCTGCGGGAGAAACACTCGGGGTGAAGAGGGGGGCTGGGGCTGCCTGCCCCTAGCTTGAGCTGATCCCAGATCAGGTCTGTGCAGCGTGCCGCTAATTCCTCCAGCTTTCACTGGCTACTGATCACTGATCTGAGTCGGCAGCCACAATGCGGTCCCAGACCCGCTGTTCATAATCCTATCAGTGTGCGGGAAACCACATACACTGACTTAGAGAAACACTGAGCAATATGCCCTGGACCCAACCACATGCAGAAAGCAGCAGTATGACCCACTTTCGGTCAAAGCGAGGCCTCTGTTCCACACGCTGTCCTGCGTGGGAATGGACAGCTGGGGGTCTCGCTGACGAGCTGGTCAGGCTGGGTCAGTGAGGTTAGGAATCTAATGCGTCCACAGCTGCACATAGCACAACTTGCAGATGAATAAAATTAATTATAACTTACGCTTCATCGATGTTGGGGTGAAAAATTTTATTCATGAACCCTGTTGGAGAGGCAAGACACTTAATTAGAATCTCCTATGAAGTGTGGGGGGGGAAAAAATCAGTTTTTCCTGAGTGCTAAACCTACTAGACAGTCATTCTTACACCTTTCTTAAAATCAAGCATAAAAGACAAATGCTTTCCGTTATTCAAGGAAGACTTGAATCTGCATGTTGCTGTATAATAATTTAGAATTTTAGAATTTAGAGATCAGTGGTCATTGTCAACACACCACAGCACACAGTGCGCAACAACGAAATGTGACCACTGCATTTGACCCATATGTGACTTTCGTGACATAGCAGGGGGCAGCTAATTCAGCGCCCGGAGAGCAGTGCTTGGGGACGGTACCTTGCTCAGGGTACCTCAGTGGTGACTTGCTGGGGGGGGGGGATTCGAACCTGCAATCTTTCAATTACAAGAGCGCTACCCTAACCATCAAGCCACCACTGCCCACAGTGGTGATAATGAAACATATACACATGCAGTATCTCACAAAAGTGAGTACACCTCTCACATTTTTGTAAATATTTTATTATATCTTTTCATGGGACAACACTGGAGATATGACACTTTGATACAATGTAAAGAAGCCAGTGTACAGCTTGAATAAGCGCAAATTTATTGTCCCCTCAAAATAACTAAACACACAGCTATTAATGTCTAAACTGCTGGCAACAAAAGTGAGTACACCCCTAAGCGAAAATGTCCAAATTGTGCCCAAAGTGTCAATATTTTGTGCGGCCACCATTATTTTCCAGCACTGCCTTAACTCTCTTGTGCCCGGTTGCTCTGCTTCAATATGTCACAGTACACGTTGGCATTCATCATTCCAACAATGCACTGTAGCTCCCCAGTGCCGGCAGCGATCATGCAGCCCCAAACCATGACACTCCCACCACCAAGCTTGACTGTAGGCAAGACACACTTGTCTTTGTCCTCCTCACCTGGTTGCCGCCACACATGCTTGACACCATCTGAACCAATTGAGTTTATCTTGGTCTCATCAGACCACAGGAAATGGTTCCAGTAATACATGTCCTTAGTCTGCTTGTCTTCAGCACACTGTTTGCGGGCTTTCTTGTGCATCATCTTTAGAAGAGGCTTCCTTCTGGGACGACAGCCATGCAGACCAGTTTGATGCAGTGTGCAGCCTATGGTCTGAGCCCCGACAGGCTGACCCCCCACCAGCAATGCTGGCAGCACTCATACGTCTGTTTTAAAAGAAAACCCCTGGATATGACACTGAGCACGTGCACCCAGCTTCTTTGCTCGACCATGGTGAGGCCGGTTCTGAGTGGAACCTGTCTTGGTCTTGGCCACCGTGCTGCAGTTTCAGGGTGTTGGCAATCTTCTTCTAGCCTAGGCCAGTATGACCAGTACGAGAGAGTGTGAGAGCAATAACACCAAGTTTAACACATCTGCTCCCCATTCACACCTGAGACCTTGTAACATTAACAAGTCACATGACACCGGGGAGGGAAAATGGCTAAATGGGCACACTTAGGGGTGTACTCACTTTTGTTGCCAGCGGTTTATACATTAATGGCTGTGTGTTTTGTTATTTTGAGGGGACAGCAAATTTACACTCTTATACAAGCTGTACACTGACTACTTTATACTGTACCAAAGTGTCATATCTCCAGTGTTGTCCTATGAAAAGATATAATAAAATATTTACAAAAATGTGAGGGGTGTACTCACTTTTGTGAGATACTGTACATCTCCACACTCACAAACTAAACAAGAAAATGACCAGAAACTGAATTCGCAGAGGAGATCAGTAAATGCTGTTGGAAAGGCATTTAGACACAGCTCAGTACCTATAGAGGGGGACTTGAATGGATATTTCTCTGGTAGATCTACTCGCACCTTCCACACACCATCTTCGTATGGCGCTAGAGCAGAGGGAAAGAAAAAAAATGGTCAGGGGCGAACAGAGCAGCTGAACATCTGGCGGTTCCCGGTGTCAGGTGACAGGGCAGGTTGTGGGGACGGGTGGAAGCTGGGTGCTTCCAGAAGGGACAGGCACATCGGGGTGCACAAGCACCATCAGCTATGACGCATTGCTGTGTCTCTCGAAAATATTTCTATATGATTTAGCAAAATTAAAGAAAAAACTATTCAGTCACAGAGTGATCTGAGTGATTTTGCAGGTTATCGGTTACAGGTGGTTTTTTTCTTGGCTGGGTGCACTGCATTCGCACTGGTACGTCATCCACAGTCTCATAACGGTCATTAGGAAATGGTTTCCTTCCACAGCAGCTACAAACAGACGGTGCTTGACTGGAAATCCCCGCTTCCTCGAGCAGAAGGCCCCACACTCACAGCCCACATGACGCCCACAGCAACATTCAGCGAGCGTACGGCCATTTTTGGGTTTAATTCCATTTCTGCAGCATACACCACCAAAGTGCTAAAACGAGTAGGCTGGGTTAGGAGTAAAATGAAAAAAAGTATGATTCTTACTTCCTTGAGGTCCATAAAACTTCACGAGTAATTCGTTGAGTCCGCTGAGTATCGTCACTTCATGTTTGCTTTCAATGCTGAGCAGAAGTAAAGAAGTTAAGGTCTTAACTGAAGGAAGACAGTTAGGACAGATAGTCTAGCTGGACTTTCGGTCTGGTCCCGTTCGACCAGTCACTTCCAAACAGAGCATTTATGTAGACCAGAGAGATATATGGAGAACCATAAAATTCATTTTCATATCTTATTTTTAAATCCTTTACCCATACTTAGCATTTCTGACTGAGCATGACACGGGTGGCATTTGTGTCACACTATGAGCCGGTTTGGGTTTAACACAGACAATAATTTCACTACACTCATCACTTCCCATTACAATGCACCATTACACACAATGTTACCATTGACACACAGCACCCTGCCTTCCATCTACAAAGCCAAACAACTAGTGTTTCACACAGTGGTTCCAGTCTGGAAGAAAGCTGGACTTCACCCTAGACCCTGAAGCTCTGCATTTGGGTCTGACCCACATCTGTTTGCCTGGCATAGGAGACGGTGCCAGGAAGTGCATGTCAGTGCTGCTGAGACCATAATCTGGCTAAGGCACCGAGTTATTTCAGTCGAGGTCTCCTTCCAAGGACCACAGAGGGTTAACAGCAGGGTGTGTTTAGAGTCACAGCTCAGCCCAGGAAGCACATGGCCCAGTCCCTTCGCTCTTTCAGAACAGAAGCACATGGCAGCCCTTCTCACCTGAGGTGAAACCAAGCTGCCCAGAGGCTACATTTCAATCAAACAGCTTGGATTGAGATGCTGGACAACTATGTTATACATCCATGTGGCAGCTCTTAAACAAGACTCTTAGCAGTGGAAATGGGCCCCATTTATTTAGCATACATGCAGGTCGGTCCTCAAGACATGGCTGCCAACAGGCATCTGGTAAGTAAATAAAGGATTTTAAAAAAAGGGATGAATCACTCACACCATAATGTGCACCATGTGCGATCACAGCCTGTCGACACAGAACCTGGCAAAGAGTTAGGACATCCAGAGGGGCTGAACGCTGACACGTCACGTCCAAACAAACTTCACGCACTGCTGCTGAGAATATGCAGAGCAGACGACGCACAGAGGAGCAGGGAGCCAGGAAAGCGAGCCTTCGCCAGGATGACCTCAGATAAGGACCAGGTCCAAGAGCAGCAGCAGTTCATCACCTCCATCATGCCCACTGTGTTTGCATTTGCCGCCTTGTCACTTCTTTTCGATGGTGGGCAAAGCCAACAGGAGGAAAATGTAATAAACTCAGACATTTTCACTTTGAGCTTACAGATGAAAAAGGCAGTCCTGTATGAAGCATATGGATCTCCAGTGTCATTTGGGACCACTGCAGATTGTCTAAAAGGGTTAAAGCAGAATCCCAGGATGTGACACGCCTGACTGTAGCTGCAGTGTGTTAAAGCTCATATATGGGAAAAAGCCAGAAGAGGAGAGAAAGAAAAAAAAAACAAAAAAAAAAAACAAAAACTTTATAGAAATGTATGAATTTCTAGGACAGAAGATCTTATCAACACATGCATCACTTGGTTAGTGGATTATAAGGGCCAACATTTACCGCAACAAACTCTATACCATGTGCTTCCATTCTGAAAGAGCAAAGGGACTGAGCCATGCTCCAGTATACGGCAGCAAGGCATTATGGGGAATCTCAGGTATGAAATCCCTCTCCTTATACATCATACTACCGTACCTACACTGGCCCACAGTCACGTCTCATGCATGGAGTTATCAGGACGACACTCTGTAAGCAGTGTTGCATTCACCTGTCTGTGTGTGCCATACAATAGCCACAAGCGTGTTAGGCTAGAAGAATGACAGGAAGTGAGACCGGGGCTGGGGAATAGCTGGGCTGAACCTTCAGCCTCACACCTTCACTTCCAGGACCTCCAGTGGGCCCAGAGGGGGCCCTTTTGCAGGGTTCGAACACTTTTGATCAACAAATTTCAATGACTTTTTCATGACTTTTCCAAGACTTCAGTGTTGCTAAATTTCAAAGAACCGATTCAAAGAAAGATTTTTTGTTCAGGCCATTCAGGAAAAGTGTTTCAATTTGTGATGTGATCATGATCACGACACCTTTACAAACATGCACTTTGTGTACAGTCGTGGCCAAAAGTTTTGAGAATGATATAATTATTGGTTTTCACAAAGTTTGCTCCTTGGGTGTTTGTAGATCTTTTTGTCAGATGTTTCTATGGGATACTGAAGTATAATTACAAGCATTTTTTAAGTGTCAAAGGCTTTTATTGACAATTACATTAAGTTTATGCAAAACTAATATTCAAAAATGTCAATATTTTCAGTATTGGCCCTTCTTTTTCAATTTGCCTGGCATGCTGTCAATCAACTACTGGGCCAAATCCTGATTGATGGCATCCTATTCTTTGTCAGAATTTGTGGGGTTTTGTTTGTCCACCTGCCTCTTGAGGATTGACCAAGTTCTCAATGGGATAAAGGTCTGGGGAGTTTCCTGGCCATGGACCCAAAATGTCGATGTTTTGTTCCCCGAGCCACTTAGTTATCACTTTTGCCTTATGGCACGGTGCTCCATCATGCTGGAAAAGGCATCACCCAACTGTTCTTGGATGGTTGGGAGAAGTTGCTCACGGAGGATGTTTTGGTACCATTCTTTATTCATGGCTGTGTTCTTAGGCAAAATTGTGTGAGCCCACTCCCTTGGCTGAGAAGCAACCCCACACATGAATGGTCTCAGGATGCTTTACTGTTGGGATGACACAGGACTGATGGTAGCGTTCACCTTTTCTTCTCTGGACAATCTTTTTTCCAGATGCCCCAAACAATCGGAAAGGGGATTCATCAGTCCTCAGCAGTCCAATCCCTGTATCTTTTGCAGAATATCAGTCTGTCCCTGATGTTTTTCTGGGAGAGAAGTGGCTTCTTTGCTGCCCTTCTTGACACCAGGCCATCCTCCAGAAGTCTTCACACTCACACCTGCATGCTGCCATTCCTGAGGGAGCTCTGCACTGGTGGTGCCTCGATCCCGCAGCTGAATCAACTTTAGGAGACGGTCCTGGCACTTGCTGGTGTTTCTTGGGCACCCTGAAGCCTTCTTCACAACAACTGAACCTCTCTCCTTGAAGTTCTTGATGCGATAAATGGCTGATTTAGGTGCAATCTTACTAGCAGCAATATCCTTACCTGTGAAGCCCTTTTTGTGCGAAGCAAAGACTGCACATGTTTCCTTCCAGGTAAAAATGGTTAACAGAGGAATGACAATGATTTCAAGCAGCAGCCTCCTTTTAAAGCATCCAGTCTGCTATTCTAACTCAATCAGCATGACAGAGTGATCTCAAGCTTTGTCCTCTCACCTGTGTTTACGGGAGAATCACTGAAATGATGCCAGCACGTCCTTTTGTGGCAGAGTTGAAATGCAATGGAAATAGGTTTTTTGGGATTAGGTTCATTTTCATGGCAAAGAGGGACTTTGCAATTAATTGCAATTCATCTGATCACTCTTCATGACATTATGTAGTGTATGCAAACCGGCATCATAAAAAGTGAGGCAGCAGACTTTGTGAAAATTAATATTTGTGTCATTCTCAAAACTTTTGCCCACGACTGTAGAGGAATCAGCTGCTATGATCTTGCATTTATCCTTTGCATATGGATGTACCTTCCATTGCGTATAATTTTACAGACATACATGGTGCCTTTCTCTCTTGTTCAGACACACGCTAGCAAAAAAAGTTGCAGTTTAATTTCCATCTGGTCTAATAATGGTGAGCTGAACAATTATTAACCAAACTAGACCATCTTTTCTAGCTATCAGCAAATAAAGTCATTAATTCATTCCTTACATTTGCAATAACAGGACACGATAATTACTGAGTTTTATAAGTTAGTGCTAAGACACATTATTTGCACGTGCCATTATAAATAACCTAATGGAACATAAGCATGATATAAGTGACACAAATGTAAGAAAGAAATGTCAACTTGAAATAGACCCAACATGTTATAGTACAGTGGTACCTCAGTTCTCAAACTCATTAGAACTAAAAATCGTACCAACCAGTTAAAAAAAAATTACCTAGAACTTGATCTGAATTTCAGAAGTCAAACCGTGAATGCAGACCTAAGATATCTTGTACGCGTGGGGAAATGAGTCACGCGGCACTTCTCTCAGCAGAAACAAAGGGTAACACTTCAGTCTCAGCCTCGCATGAATTCACTGTGATAGCATCGTGCATGTTTACACTAGCTGAATACATATATTTAGACAGTAAAAATAAATTGACAATGATAGTAACAGTAATTATTATTATATAATAAAATACATTTAAAAAAGATTTCTTATTAATTATTTTAATATTAATAATAAACTATTAATACATTTAATTATAATAATATTGTCATGCCCAGCGGGGACGGAACGGAGACAAAGGCGCAGACGTCAGGGTATTGGGATATACAGAGTTTAATTACGGGTAAGGCAGGCAAAACGCAGACGGACAATACAATGACTGGACTGGGGAAGCAAACTGAAATGCGGACGAAAATACAGAGGACTAATGACAACAACCAGAAACAGCTGATAACACGGGGATCCCACACGAGGTTAACGAAGGGCGTGACACACGGAAGGAGCGGACAATCGGGGCAGGACACTAGTTTGTTTTTTTTAACTTTACACATTGTTTGGATACATTTATTTTCTTACTTTACAAATTACTGTTTTGATAAATGTGCTTAGATGTGTTTAGTACATTATATGCTCTTCTTGTTTTATCCTGTTCATTTTGTGTTTAAATGCTAAAAAAAAAACATTTAAGTGTAATTTTTTGGGGCTGGGAACCAATTAATTGGTTTTCCATTATTTCTTATGGGGAAAATTTGAACTCGAACTTTTTAGGATTCGAGAATTGTGAAATTCTGAACTCTCCTATACAAAATCCATCATCAGTATGTTCAAAACGGTTTTGATTTATTCATCCTGGGAATCCCAAAGGGATTTTCCTCTTGGCCTCCCCCACCACTCCAGGACCTGCCCCATGAAGGGAGGTCTTTGTGTCATAAGCAACTCCATCCACTTCCACTCTCAACTGTCAGAGCACTTCATCTGCTCTGGAGCTAATTACACCCCCTACCTGCAGGTCGAGTCTATGCAGGCTTCGGTCATCAGGGAGTCACTTGCACTTATTGCAGATCAGCGTTGCACTTTGAGCGAGGCATATGACCTGGGTTACCAAAGCTAAGCAACAGATTCTTTTTTGTGGAAAAAAACTTGTTTTGTAGCAAATTTGACTATTTAGTACCAGGACTGAAACCTGGAGTCTGCAAGAAGGAATAAGAGGATTTAAGGGTTATATTAAGGTAGAACAGGAACACTGAGGAGAAAAGAATGTATCACATGACCAGGCCATACTGGTCAGAGCCTCAGTATGCCGCCATTGCTTTAGCACACAGAGGAATGGAATGGGAAAGTCACAGCGTGCTGCAGGCCTTAGGCCTGCCTCCACCACATACACTATGGTTGAATCTCGCTGTACTGGGACAGACCAACTATACACACAGGCAGCAGACACTCTCAGAGTGAGTCACAGACAGACAGAGACAGACACACAGACAGAGAGACACAGACATACAGAGACAGAGACACAAACGCACATACTGCCTACTCCTCTCCCATTCACCCATATGAGTTTCACCCACATCTTCGGCTGCTTTAATGCAAATTCACAGTAACATTAATTACTCTGTTCCATCTTAACTGGTGATCATCAAGACGCTTAAAGAACAACATAAGAGCAGCCAGAGGCGTGATGGGGTGCCCGTCCAGGCTGTACCTCAGCCCCGTGCCCCGTGATGGACTGGCACCCCGTTCAGGCTGTACCCCAGCCCCGTGCCCCGTGATGGACTGGCACCCAATCACGGCTGTACCCCAGCCCCGTGCCCCGTGATGGACTGGCACCCAATCACGGCTGTACCCCAGCCCCGTGCCCCGTGATGGACTGGCACCCCATCCAGGCTGTACCCTAGCCCCGTGCCCCGTGATGGACTGGCACCCCATCCAGGCTGTACCCTAGCCCCGTGCCCCGTGATGGACTGGCACCCCATCCAGGCTGTACCCCAGCCCCGTGCCCCGTGATGGACTGGCACCCCATCCAGGCTGTACCCCAGCCCCATGCCCCGTGATGGACTGGCACCCCATCCAGGCTGTACCCCAGCCCCGTGATGGACTGGTACCCCATCCAGGCTGTACCCCAGCCCCGTGATGGACTGGTACCCGTCCAGGCTGTACCCCAGCCCTGCGATGGACTGGTACCCGTCCAGGCTGTACCCCAGCCCCGTGATGGACTGGTACCCGTCCAGGCTGTACCCCAGCCCCATGCCCTGGCTACCTGGGAAAGACTCCAGGTCCCCCCACAACACTAACCAAAACAATAAGCAGGGATAGATCAATGGATAGATATACAGCCAGCAAAACAACAACCAAATTAACACAGACAGCAAAGAAATATAAGCAACCTCTTTGATGATATGTTCCGATGTCAACATTGCAAAGTCAGGCTCTCAGGGTAAACAGTGATGCCAGTGTGAAACAGCAGAACACAGCTCCGAAAACTACGTGCTTCCCATGATTTGACTGAAATAAAGTCAGAGCTCAAGCCAGCAAGTAAACTAATGACTTTAAGTGTCAGGTTAGGCTGGTAAATTCATTCAAGTTTTAGGCTTGGGGGTTTAAACCCCCCCCCCCCCACAAACCCATCTTGTATTGTACCTAAATATAATTCAAAGTAATACATTAAGAATGTATCGGAGTGTCTGTTGTGTCATGACTTTGTTAAACCTGCTATATGCACCCATAAATGCTCCAGGAAGCAATAAAGAATACCTGCCTACATATGCCGGAAACTTGAGAATTCAAAAGATTTTTAAATAACTTCTGTCTCAAGATGGCAAGTGATTTTTCATTTTTAATGAAATTACTTTTATGATTTCTAAAATGCCTCAGTTCATTATAACAAATGTTTCTCTTCAACATCATTAAGAAATTATGGGAGTAGTTAAAAATAACACAAAACCAAAAGGTGGCTTGTACACTGCAAAGCTCGATGGCATAACAGAGCGGCACAAGCGTTATGCACGAGCGCCTGAAAAGAAACCAGCAAGCGCTATTCTGGTTGATGGACCGCCAGAGTAGGCAAAACCACTGTAAGCGCTGTCTATTCATGTTTATTACATTCCCATTAGTACGGAAAACATGATTTTAATATCTTAAATTTAATGTCCTTGTATTTAATAAATATCTAATAATTATCTAATGATCTGCACAAAGTTTGATTTTATGGAAGAAAATTAATCGTTTAGATTAATCAATCAATCAGTAAAATAGTCCATAAATGAATCCATAGTAAAACAGTCATTAGTGGCAGCCCTACTGCTGTGTGTTAAACAGTAAGTGTCCCACACATGAGGAAGTTGCTGATCACCGGTGATTAAGTTGTTGTTCAAATTATCATCAATGGCATCTGTTTTCCAGAGCTGGCAGAGTTGTCAAGAAAACAATATCAGAGCCATACATCAGATCAAGAGATCAACCACGTCAACACCAGCTCAAGAGGAGTTTTTCCTGTTTGCTTGAAAACTAAGAGGTGGGAGATGAGCAGCGTTCCTTACAGCTCTGAGTATAAAGAGAGTATATGTGAGGATCCCACATTGATATGAAGAGGCCCAGCACAGACTAACATTCATAATCAGCTCCAGTCCTAGAGGGGACTACAGGAGAACAGCCAGGACAGGCAGACAAAAAGACAGCATTCAACCAGAGGCAGCCCTGCTTTGGAGAGAAGCCTACCTTGAAATGTAATGCAATGCCAATGGGCAAAGTGTCCCCTGAATAGGAGTTCTCCACCTCAGGGGAGGGCAGCCAGAGAGAGCGTTAACCCTCATTCACAAAGTCCAGGAGGGGCCACTGTGCCACCAGCGTGACCAGGGGTGTGAAGACTCAACCGGTTTTAACATGAAAGATGTAACTACATTGATACATGGACACCTGGATCAATCTATGTCCCACGAAACGGTTTACAGTCCACCATCAAATTCTAAAGTTAAATCTAAAATCTAAAGTTTGGAAGAAATTTGGATTTTATAAGAAGGAATGAAAATTGAACAAAATTCTGACCATTTGTAAAGTCTGTAGAACAGTGATTCAGTACAGCGGTAACGACAAATCTTCCCACTCACCTGGTGAGATGGCACATTTAAAAAATGGAAATTTGTACGCCAATATTTTCTATAGCTACTGGTTACAGTTTGCTGCTGTACCCTGTTTTCAGTTAAATGTTGCACTTGTTACTTTAGTGCTACTGTTATGTAATTATTACTGCAATTATTTTACCTCAATAGGATGCTCATTCGGATAAGCGAAAGTAAATGGATGGATGGATGGATGGATGGATAGGATGCTCATTGCCAAGGCTCAAGTTTCATCAAAGGTTTGGAGCGATATTACATTAGGGGCAAAGCGTATTTCTCACAGTCAGTGCATGAGACCTGAGAGCCCCGCCGACCTCATTCACTGGATATTGCTCTTACACTTCCTCCTTTTCTGCACTCCATCTGTGTGTGTATCCATGTAATAATGTGCTTGCAGCGGGATCATATATAACTTATTTTGGAATTTACCCGAAAACAACATATACTATTTTCTGACTGGCTGGTAGGTGGCTATTATCTCTGTATAACTCAGAACAGTTATTAAGTCGGCAGAAAACTCCGCTCCGTATGCCTGTGCATCGTCCATTAATCCTGCATAATGGGACACCTTGGTGGGCGTCATCCTTTACTTCTCAGGGTGAGGAACACAAAGAGTGGCGTGTGAGCGTGTGAACTGGTTGAAATGCGTGTCATGGTCAGTGCGTGAGACTTTAGAGTCCAGCTCATTGCTCTCCCATCTGAGCACTCATAGAACATTTTATAGCTTCGATGTTAGAGGGTCTTTGCAAAGTCATGAATTGCAATGTACTGAAGGGCTAAGACTGCTATGTTTTTCGTTTATTTTTATTGTATCGTAGCCCATGTATCACGAAATGTATCGGATGAGGGAGAGATGGGCACCCCTAACCATAACACATGATGAAAACGGCATGAGCGACAGACAACAGGTATGTCAGCAATTAAGCCAAACACCCATCTAAACAGTCAAATCAAGTCCTAAACAGGCAAACGGTACAAATGACCATCTGACTAGTAGAACGCGAGGAATACAGGGGGTGTTTATAGGGGTATGCTCCAAAACTCCTGAATACGTACAAGTAGCCAACAGAAAATCACAGAATATTTCAACAACTTGTATCATTTCTAAAATTTCTAAGTCAAATATAGGAGCATTAGAAACCATATCATTCACCTGTCTCCTGTATGCCATACAAGTGCTGATCTTATGCCAAGTCACTGTGAAGAAAAGGATCAGCTAAGAAATTGTGAAGCAAACATGAATGGAAAATTAACAGCATTAAATCAACACAAAGCCTTTGCAACGGGCAAATTGCCAGTTTGCCAGCAATCCATGGAATTACAAGACTTTCTAATGATGGGTTACGAGGCTTTTAGAAATAAACACACAGGAATATGGCTAACAACATAATTACATCCTGTTAAGTGCATAAAAATATGGAATATACGATACTGTCCTTTCTCAGGTCTGAAGGGGGGCTGAAGACTAAAACTTACTGAAATTACATTACAAATAATGCAATTACTCAGTACTAAAACAGCACACTCTTACAGTAGTAATAACTATCATATTTATAGCCCCTCTTAAAAACTCACCATTTTATGTCTAAATGTCCATTAACAGTGCACTGTCAGAAGAATCACTAGACTAGACAGACTAGACAGAAGAGAATCACTAGACTTTTTTTTTCCCATAAATCCAATTTCCTCCAGAACTTGTTAAGTCAGGGTTTTGGTGATCCAGAGCCGATCTCAGGGATTACACACAGCAGGCAAAAACCCTGCGATTCATTCCCAGTCCTCCCAGTCAGCCGCTCAACAAGGAAGACCACCCAAATACCCAACAAATCAATTCCCTTAAACATGCCTTTTTTATATATGTTTTGCATTAACACACAAAGTGAATTCAGAAGACCATAAAAGTAAATTATATAATTTAAGTTTTATCTATAATAACTACAGGGCAAAAACATGGTACCTCATATGAGCCTTCAAAATAACATCATTCCACATGATACTACAGACAGTGGGATTCAATTCTAGTATAACTACCTGTTGACTCGGGGGCAAACAAGAAAATCACGCAAATGAGATCTGACTGGTTTCTCTGCATTTTCTATGACTCCCTCACCTTTCAATTCGATTCCACGCGTGACGAGCCACAGTTGCAGCTCTCTTGTTGTTATTTTATCAGCTGTTCGCTTAGCCCCGCCTTCTGCCAG